>NW_021703768.1:50325077-50391283 GCF_005190385.1 Monodon monoceros
TCTCTCTCTCTCTCTCTCTCTCTCTCTCTCTCTCTCTCTCTCTCTCTATATATATATATATATATATATATATATATATATATATTTGTGTAGAAACCAGTTAGGGCTAGGGCTAGTGAGAATTTCAGAGTCTGTTTCAAATTCTTGGAAGCTTTTTTTCAAAGGGCTATAATGACTTTCATTGCAGCTTTTGTTGCCTTTCCTCATTTTGAATTGTGCATTTCTGGCAGGTCTAATTCCTACATGCATTCCTGTAGTTGCATTTAATAATCAAAGGGTAACTTTCATTGTAGATGTGTGGCTCCCATCTCCTTTGAAGTTACCTAAACTTCTAGATACAGATGAATTCCTAAAATAATTCGTGGACTTCTAAAAGCATGTGTTTGGTATGTTAACTGCTAATGGAAAGTACTGAAACACTGGCTAGAGCAGAGGATTTGCCCTGCTGTCACTGACATCAGGATAGAAGACAAAGGGTATTGTAGCTTAGTCTTTATTTCAGCAACTTGATTGTAGCCCCAAGGAAATGTCCTCATTATTACTGTGTCTTCTACAAGGTGTAAAGAGACAAGGGAATGCTGAGATTCTCCTTTTAAATGTTGAATAATAGCTACCATTTTTTCACCATGACTTTGTGAAAAATTAGATTTTTTTAATCTCTGAAGCATGGAGTGCCCTCTATTTGTTTTCTTACTAGGTTTCCCTTGTCCCATTACTTGGAGTGGAAGTGTATATTTTACCAGCCATTAGCAGTGCTTCTGAGAAAGAGCTTTAGAAATAAAGGTTGGCAAAAGTTAGTAATTAGAACTAGAATCTCTGACCTTACAGCATGCATCCATTTCAATATAGGGTTAAAAAAAAAGGGAGTTGTCAGGTGACTATGCACCTCTTTCTTTGTTCCTCTGGTTTCTGGAATAGAGAGACTTTTTAGATAAGATAAAATAGCTTAGATTTCTTTCACCATTTTCTTCCCTGTCCACGTAAGGAGAATGAGAGGAAAATATGATAGTACAAGTATTTTCAGAGAGGATTCTTTCTCTTTGATACTTTTACCATTTTTTAATGTTTATGCCTAGTCTATAGGGCATATGTGTTGCACATTTTATCCCTACGGTGTAGCATTGTGTGCCACACATTCTTGGTAAGTATTTGCTGAGTGCTGAAGAAAATGGTAATGATGACCACAGAGATTCTATCTGTAAAGACCAACCCACATTAAGAATGCTATTCTCATCTTTAGATTGTCTTCCTCTGAAACATTTTAACTAAAAATATACTTAGTCTTCTGCAAATATATCTTGTTCTTTCCTGCTTCTGCTTTTTTTTTTTTTTTTTTTACTTATAATTGTCTTCCTTTCAGGCTCTATAATTCCTGCTTTTCCTTTAAGACTCAGCGCAGAAATTCCCTTTTCCCATCAAGGTCTGTAGCCATATCATCTTGATCTTCCTCCTTTTAGCTGCTTAGAGAAGCCACAGTCTGAGGGGGTCAGTTTTGGCTGGGGAAGTTCTTGATGGTTTGGTGAGGATACTCTGTGGGTTCCATATGGGGCTGTATTGCAGGGACCAGAGAGTGAAAATAATCCTTTCTAAGGTAGGATCTCCATCAGGATTAAAAGAAACACTTTATTAAGTGGTATCTTAGTGTACCCTTGATTGCCCTTCCTTAATAACTAATAATGTTGGCCATATGTTCATGTGCTTATTTGCCATTATTTTATTTTTTTTAAAGAAGACATTGGGGGTAGGAGTTTATTAATTAATTTATTAAAGTACTATTGACATACTGTAAGTTTTAGCCACTGTAAGTGTACAATTCAGTGAGTTTTAATAATTAATAAAGTTGGGTAACCATCAGCACAATCCAGTTTTGGAGCATTCCCATCGCCCCAAAGATCCCTCCTTTCCATCTTTAGTTAAGCTCCACTCTCACCTCCAGCCCCAGTCAACCACAGAGCTTTCTGTTTTATAAGATTCGCTTTTATGAATATTTCATTTAAAGGGAATCATATGTATCTTCTTTCACTTAGCTTAATATTTGGCATGTGTCTTTCACTTAGCATAATGTTTCTGAGGTTCATTCATGTTGCACTGTAGTTCATTTTAATTGGTGAATAGTATTCTATAGAACTGATAGATCACATTTTGTTTATCCATTCACCAACTGATGAATAGTTGAATTATTTCAAGTTTTTGGGCTATGACAAATAATGCTAAGAATATATGTATGTAGATAGTTGTGTGGACATATGTATTCATTTATCCTTGGTATATACCTAGGATTGGAATTGCTAGACTGCATGGGAAGTTAAGGTTTAGCTTTCAGAAATGGCCTGTATTAGTTATCTTTTGCTGTGTAAAAATAAACTGCAAACTTAATAGCTACGTGTTGTTTTTAGCTACTATCTCATAGATTTTGTGGGGCAGAGTCTGGGCTTGGTTTAGATGGGTCCTCTGGCTCAGAGTCTCTCACAAGGCTATAGTCAGGGTGCTGACAGTGGTATTATCTCAGATCTCAGCTGGGGAAGAATCTGCATCCAAGCTCCCATGGTTCTTGGCAGAATTTATTTCCTTATGGGTTGTAGGACTGCTGGCCTCAGTTTCTTGCTGTCTGCCAGAGGCTACTGTCACTTCTTTGCCATGTGGGCCTCTCTGTAGGACAGCTCACAATACAGCAGCTTACTTTATCAAAGTCAGCAAGGGAGAGAGTCCACTAGCAAGATAGTAGTTACATTCTTACAGAATGTAATCATGGAAGTAACATTCCTTTGCCATATTTTATTGGTTAGAAGCAAGCCACCTGTCATACCCAGACTCAAGGGGAGGTGATTACAAAAGGAATGACTACTAGGAGGTGGGAATTATTTGGGGTCATTTTAGGGTCTGTCTGCCATACTACCAAATTGTTTTCTAAAGTGTTTCTAACATTTGACACTACCACCAACAAAGCATGAGGGTCCTAGTTTCTCCGCATCCTTACTAGCACCTGTTATAGTCTGTCTTTTTGATTATGGTCATCCTAGTGGGTGTGAAGTGGTATCTTAGTGTACCCTTGATTGCCCTTCCTTAATAACTAATAATGTTGGCCATATATTCATGTGCTTATTTGCCATTATTATTATTATTTTTTTAAAGAAGATGTTGGGGATAGGATTTTATTAATTAATTTATTTTTGCTGTGTTGGGTCTTCATTTCTGTGCGAAGGCTTTCTCTAGTTGTGGCAAGCGGGGGCCACTCTTCATCGCAGTGCGCGGGCCTCTCACTATTGTGGCTTCTCTTGTTGTGGAGCACAGGCTCCAGACACGCAGGCTCAGCAGTTGTGGCTCACAGGCCTAGTTGCTCCGCGGCATGTGGGATCCTCCCAGACCAGGGCTCGAACCCGTGTCCCCTGCATTAGCAGGCAGATTCTCAATCACTCTGCCACCAGGGAAGCCCCTATTTGCCATTATTATATCTTCTTTGATGAAATGTCTATTCAACTCTTCTCCCATTTTTCAATTGGGTTATTATTTAGTTGTAAGGGTTCTTTTTATATTCTGGATACAATTTCTTTATCAGATATGTGATTTGCAGATACTTTCTTCCAGGTCTTGGTTTGTATTTTTATTTTCCTACCAATGTATTTTAAAGTACAAGTTTTTTCAAGTTTGATGAAATTCATTCATTGATAGTCTTCTTTTATGGATCATATTTTGGTGTTATATCCAACAGCTCTTTGCCTGATATAAGTTCTCAAGGATTTTTCTGTGATGTTTTCTTCTAATTATTTTACAGTTTCAGATCTTATATTTACATGTATAACACATTTTGGGTTAGTGTTCATGTATAGTGCAATGTAAGGGTCCAAATTCATTCCCAGTATTGCTAATTTGTGTCTTCTTTTTTTTTCATTCATTCTATCTAAAAATGTTAATTTTGATCATCTTTTCAAAAGAAAATTAGTTTCCTTGATTCTTTTTTTTAATCCACTGTCTTCCTGTTTTTTATTTAACCTATTGGTCTCTAATCTTTATTGCTTCCTTATTCTATTTGCTTTGGGTTCAGTTTTTTGTTATTTTTGTGGTTTTTTTTAAAAGTGGGATCTTAGGTTACTGAATTGTGATCATTCTACTTTCCTAAGATAGGGGTTTCTACATACTTCTGTCTCAGCATTGCTTTGGTTCCACCCTGCAAATTTTTAATCTGTTTTGTTTTCAATTTAATTCAAAAATATTTTCTAATTCTACTTATGATTTCATCTTTGACACTTGTATTATTTAGAATTGTTTAATCTCCAAATATTTAAAGATTTCCCAAAATTCTTTATATTGCTTATTTATAATTCTGTTATGGTTGGAGAATGTATTTTGGATTATTTCAGTCATTTTAAATTTATTGAGGCTTGTATTATGGACTGTCATATGGTCTATCACAGAAAGGTTTATATTCACTGAAAAGAATGTGTGTTTTGCTCTTATTGTGTGTAGTATTCTATAGATGTCAGTTAGGTCAAGTTAGCTTTAACCTTGCTGATTTTCTACCTTTTTGTTCTATCAATTGTTGAGACTCGGGTATTAAAATCTCCAACTATTATTGTTGGATTGCCTATTTTTTATTTCAATTATATCAATTTTTGTTTCATGTATTTTTGGGTTCTCTTGTCAGGCACAATGTGCTTGTGTCATTATGTTTCCCTAATGAAATAATATTTTATCTCTATGAAATGGCCATCTTTGTTTTTAGTAATATTTTTTGTATTAAAGGTTATTTTGTCTGATATTAGAATAGCATTCCAGCTTTGTTACAGTTACAATTTGTGTTGTATATTTTTTTGCCATCCTTTACTTTCAACCTATTTGACAAAATCCAACATGATTTCATGATAAAAATACTCAATAAGCCAGGAATAGAAGGTAACTTCTCAGCCTGATAAAGGACAACTCTGAAAAAAACAAAGGAATTATCATCTCTAATGCTTAAAGACTAAATGCTTTCCTCTAAGACCAGGAACAAGGCAAGGATGCCTGCACTCACCACTTGTATTCAACCTTGAACTAGAGGGTTTAGCCAGGGCAATTAGATCCAAAAAAAAAAAAAAAAAAAACCATCTAGATTGGAAAGGAAGAAGTAAAATTACTTCTATCTGTTTCTATTCACAGATGATAGAACTGTGTATATAAAAATCCTAAAGAATAACTAAAAAGAGTTAGAACTAATAAACAAGTTCAGCTAGTTTGCTGATACAAGATCAATATACACAATTTATAGTATTTCTCATGGTTTTAATAACATTTCAAAATGATATTAAGAAAACAATTCTAATTCCATTTGTAAAACATAAAAAATAGGAATACATTTAACAAAAGAATTGTAAAAACTATACTTTTAAATAACTTCAAAACGTTGGAAGAAATTTCAGAAGATCAAAATAATTGGGATAATATACTAATGGATTAGAAAACTTAATATTGTTTGTTAGGATGGAAATACTACCCAAATTGAACTACAGATTCAATACAATTCGTACCAGAATCCCAGATGACTTCTTTGTAGGTATTAACCAGATAATTCCAAAAACTCATATGGATTACCAGGGGCTCAAAATAGCTAAAAAATTCTTAATGAAGGAGAACATAGTTGGAGTACTCACACTTCCCAATTTCAGAACTTACTACAAAGTAAAATTGTGGCATTGGCATAACGATATACATTGATGAAATAGAACTGTGAGTCCAAAAATAAAGCATACATCTATAATCAAGTGTTTTTTTAACAAGGGTCCCAAGACCCTTTAATAGAGTAAGAAAAGTATTTTCTTTTCTTTCCCCATTATTTTGACCTACTTATAACCTTTTATTTTACATCTTTATTGGAGTATAATTGCTTTATAATGGTGTGTTAGTTTCTGCTTTATAACAAAGTCAATCAGTTATACATATGATCCCATATCTCCTCCCTCTTGCGTCTCCCTCCCTCCCACCCTCCCTATCCCACCCCTCTAGGTGGTTACAAACCACTGAGCTGATCTCCCTGTGCTATGTGGCTGCTTCCCACTAGCTATCTATTTTACGTTTGGTAGTGTATATATGTCCATGCCACTCTCTCACTTTGTCACAGTTTACCCTTCCCCCTCCACATATCCTCAAGTCCATTCTCTTTTAGGTCTGTGTCTTTATTCCCGTCTTACCCCTAGGTTCTTCATGACATTTTTTTTCTTAGATTCCATATATATATGTGTCAGCATACAGCATTTGTCTTTCTCTTTCTGACTTACTTCACTCTGTATGACAGACTCGAGGTCCATCCACCACACTACAAATAACTCAATTTCGTTTCTTTTTATGGCTGAGTAATATTCCATTATATATATGTGCCACATATTCTTTATCCATTCATCTGATGATGGACACTTAGGTTGCTTCCATGTCCTGGCTATTTTAAATAGAGCTGCAATGAACATTTTGGTACATGACTCTTTTTGAATTATGGTTTTCTCAGGGTATATGCCCAGTAGTGGGATTGCTGGGTCATATGGTAGTTCCATTTGTAGTTTTTTAAGGAACCTCCATACTGTGCTCCATAGTGGCTGTACCAATTCACATTCCCAGCAACACTACAAGAGTGTTCCCTTTTCTCCATACCCTCTCCAGCATTTATTGTTTCTAGATTTTTTGATGATGGCCATTCTGACCATTGTGAGATGATATCTCATTGTAGTTTTGATTTGCATTTCTCTAATGATTAATGATGTTGCGCATTCTTTCATGTGTTTGTTGGCAGTCTTCTTTGGAGAAATGTCTATTTAGGTCTTCTGCCCATTTTTGGACTGGGTTGTTTGTCTTTTTGTTATTGAGCTGCAAGAGCTGCTTGCAAATTTTGGAGATTGATCCTTTGTCAGTTGCTTCATTTGCAAATATTTTCTCCCATTCTGAGGGTTGTCTTTTGGTCTTGTTTATGGTTTCCTTTGCTGTGCAAAAGCTTTGAAGTTTCATTAGGTCCCATTTGTTTATTTTTGTTTTTATTTCCCTTTCTCTAGGAGGTGGGTCAAAAAGTATCTTGCTGTGATTTATGTCACCGAGTGTTCTGCCTATGACTTCCTCTAAGAGTTTGACAGTTTCTGGCCTTACATTTAGGTCTTTAATCCATTTTGAGCTTATTTTTGTGTATGGTGTTAGGGAGTGTTCTAATCTCATACTTTTACATGTACCTGTCCAGTTTTCCCAGCACCACTTATTGAAGAGGCTGTCCTTTCTCCATTGTACATTCCTGCCTCCTTTATCAAAGATAAGGTGACCATATGTGTGTGGGTTTATCTCTGGGCTTTCTATCCTGTTCCATTGATCTATATTTCTGTTTTTGTGCCAGTACCATACTGTCTTGATTTAATATATATAATAACAAAAAATCATTCAACTTCATTTGCAAATATTTTTTCCCATTCTGAGGGTTGTCTTTTCATCTTGTTTATGGGCTCCTTTGCTGTGCAAAAGCTTTTAAGTTTCATTAGGTCCCATTTGTTTATTTTGTTTTTATTTCCATTTCTCTAGGAGGTGGGTCCAAAAGTATCTTGCTGTGATTTATGTCAAAGAGTTTTCTTCCTATGTTTTCCTCTAAGAGTTTGATAGTGTCTGGCCTCACGTTTAGGTCTTTAATCCATTTTGAGTTTATTTTTGTGTATGGTGATAGAGAGTGTTCTAATTTCATACTTTTACATGTACCTGTCCAGTTTTCCCAGCACCACTTATTGAAGAGGCTGTCCTTTCTCCATTGTACTTTCCTGACTCCTTTATCAAAGATAAGGTGACCATATATGTGTGGGTTTATCTCTGGGCTTTCTATCCTGTTCCATTGACCTATATTTCTGTTTTTTTTCCATTACCATAGTGTCTTGATTACTGTTGCTTTGTAGTATAGTCTGAAGTCAGGGAGCCTGATTCCTCCAGCTCCATTTTTCGTTCTCAAGATTGCTTTGGCTATTTGAGGTCTTTTGTTTTTCCATACAAATTGTGAAATTTTTTGTTCTAGTTCTGTGAAAAATGGCAGTGGTAGTTTGATAGGGATTGCATTGAATCTGTAGATTGCTTTGGGTAGTAGAGTCATTTTCACAATGTTGATTCTTCCAAACCAAGAACATGCTATATATCTCTCCATCTGTTGGAATCATCTTTAATTTCTTTCATCAGTGTCTTATAATTTTCTGCATACAGGTCTTTTGTCTCCTTAGGTAGGTTTATTCCTAGATATTTTATTCTTTTTGTTGCAATGGTAAATGGGAGGGTTTTCTTAATCTCACTTTCAGGTTTTTCATCATTAGTGTATAGGAGTGCCAAGGATTTCTGTGCATTAATTTTGTGTCCTGCTACTTTACCAAATTCATTGATTAGCTCTAGTAGTTTTCTGGTAGCATCTTTAGGATTCTCTATGTATAGTATCATGTCATCTGCAAACAGTGACAGCTTTACTTCTTCTTTTCTGATTTGGGTTCCTTGAATTTCTTTTTCTTCTCTGATTGCTGTGGCTAAAACTTCCAAAACTATGTTGAATAATAGTGGTGAGAGTGGGCAACCTTGTCTTGTTCCTGATCTTAGTGGAAATGGTTTAAGTTTTTCACCATTCCCATTATTTCTTCTAATATATTTTTCTTTCCTTTCTCCTTTCCTTTTAGGACTCTAATAACATGCATGGTAGAGAATTTGGTATTGTTTCCCAGGTCACTTTTTTCAGTCCTTTTCCTCTGTGCTTCATTTTGGGTAGTTTCTATTGCTACCTCTTTTATTTCCCTGATCTTCTGTTCTACAGCATCTAATCTATCAATCCTATTCATTGAACTCTTTGTTTTTGATGTTTTCTTTTCTTGATTTCTCATTCATTTATTTGTAAGTTCCATTTGTTTTCACAGAGTTATAATATCTTCTTTTTCAAAAATATCAGATTTATTTAGACATAATTTATATATACTTTTATCCTTTTAACATGTTCAGTTCAATGAGTTCTAAAAAATATATATATATATATATATATATATATATAGTCATGTAACCACCACCAAAATCAAGAAATACTTTCATAAGTTAAGAATAGTCCTGTTACCAGTACAACCAAAAATATTTTAATCGCCTCATAAGTTTTCTTCTGTCCCTTTGCAGCAAATCCCCTATTTCCATCCCAAGCTCTTTGCAACCTCTGATCTGTTTTCTATTATTATAGTTTTACATTTTCTGGCATCTTATATATAGGGTATAATTCAGGGTGTAGTCTTACATGTCTGGCTTCTTTCACTTACAGTGATGCCATAGTTTTATTAATATTAGTACATGTATTAGTGGTTCATTTCTTATAAAGCCATTTAATGTCCTTGTCTGCTAATTTCAACATTTCTGTGACTACTAGGTCTTTTTTCCTTCTGGGAAATGAATCACATATTTCTTCTTTTTTTGCATGTCTTACAACTTTTCATTAGATCCCAGACGTTATGAAGTTTATGTGATTGATTGCTTGAGTGGGTTGTACTCAGAGACTGTTGGCCTTTTTCCCGGAAGGAAATTACAATTCTGGCATAGCGACTTCATTCTTTCAAAGCCTATTTTGAAGATTTTAAGGTCATGTATATTGTAGCCCCTATACTAAGGCTAACTTAGTTCTGAAATTAAGGTATTGATATTTGGGATACTTACTTAAAGCTCCATGGATTCAACAAGTCCCCTTCATTATGGTCTGTATAATCTTGGATGATTCTCAGCCTTTTTTTAGGTCTTGAAATTGTTTGGCTTAAAGTTCCCAAGAAAACTTTCTTTCCCTGGAAGTTATTCTTCACTTGGCCTATTTTAATATATAAATACATAGCTTAGTATATGGCCAAAGACTTAAGAGTCAACAATTTATGGACACTTTACCCTATGTAGCTCCTACCCCTTGATACTCTCCTCCTCAAGTTCTCACCACCTTGGTGTATCTGTCTCATCTTCTAATTGAGAGACCACCAGGCTCTGCTTATATCCCGCTCCATGAGCCAAAGTCTAGAAATTGCTTAGAGACAGAAATCTGGGGTGATCATAGGGCTGACTTCATTTTTTTCCCTTCTCTCAGGGATTTCAGTCATGCACTACCCATTGTCCAATGTCTGAAAATAATTAATATATATTTCTTCAGTTTTCTAATTGTTTATAGTGGGAGACATTCCTCATGCCCTAAAACAGAAGTCCTTTATGATGTCTTTTGAAAAATGAATTATTTTTAATGTAATTTCTTATTTTTTAAAATGGTCTGTACTTCTTATTTCATTATACATGTTTTTATGTTTTCTTCTAAAAGTTTTAAAGTTTTGTCTTTCACATTTAAGTACTTATTAATTTGATTTCTGTGTGATGTGTCAATCTTTTATTTTTTCCCTTATGTGTTAACAGCTATCCTAGCACCATTTTTTGAATAGCCAATTCTTTACTTAGTATTCTGCAATGTCAGCTAGACCATTTATCAGATTTCCACCTTTAGTTGGGTCTCTTTCTCATTTTTTAATGTTATATATATAATCATTTCAACTTCTGTAGTCTTTGCATATCTGAGGCTATTGTTTGTTGTGTCTCTATGTTCTTGCTCATAATGGCTTGTTTTCTCAATTCTTTTTGTGTATTTTTTATTGTGATCTCATGATTTTAGCAATGCTGCCCGTGACAATACTTTGAGTTTTATGTTTAAAATAGTTGGTTCTGAAATTATTTAAATATATTTCTGCCCTACTCCCAGGGGCACTGACAACCCAGGATATTTATAATTTTTAACTTAGGTTTGAATTATAACTCCAAACTCGTTATGAGTATGTGTTCAAGGTGAGTAATTCTTAGGTGAGATCTTAATTTTTTACATTCTCTCCAGGTATAGAGGAAGCTAAGATAAGGAAAGTATCCTTCTTTAGCACTTTTTTTTTCTAGTATGACAACCTTTTGCCACCCTAACTTTATGTAGTAATCTCTAATCTAGCATCTCATCATTTTCAGACTGCAGGATTTGTTGCCTGTTCATCCACCTGGTGAATACTTTAAAACCCAGGCATCTGCATATCCAGAGATGCCCTTAGGGAAATTGCAGGTTTGGATCTTCCATCACTCTTATCAAATTATTGATTTGGGTCATTTATACCCTTTACTTTTCTTACTTTAGTTAAAGCTAGTTTTTATGTTTTATATATCTTTTCTATGCATTATGATAGGCTTCTTTCTACATTAAGTCTAACATATTACCAAAAAAGGCATTTTAATGCTCTCAAATTGATTCTTACAAATTTCAAATATAAATCAAATTTCAAATGCAAATGAAGCATATTCCTGAGCAGTCAATGTCATATAATGTGTGCTCTCATGGAAAGGTATTTAAAAATAAGTCTTTTCATCAGTATTGGCAAGCAAATTGAGCATGTCAAGGAAAATACAAGCAATAGGTATTTAAGTATAGCATATCATCAATAAATCTGAGGGGTTGATGAAAGTAATCCAGATTCAAAATGCTTATTTAGATTAATGACATAGACCTTGATGAAAAATAACCCAAAATATACTCAGTTATCTATGTAGCAGAAGACAAGTATGTATTTGTAATATAGGAAGAGAGCAAATTATGCCAAATTCTATAAATAAATATTGGTGATAAATACTACATCCTGCTTTTGAATTTTATGTGAAGACATCAGATCAAATCCTCACCCTACTTGTGATCTAGTTACTTTGTGGCTCTACCAGTTCTTAGAATGGAGTGTGAGTGCATAGCCAATAAGTTGTGTAGAATACAAAGTGGGGCAAACAGCTTTTTATAATGAAAAATGTTTGAAATTTCATCACAGTAATTATCTTCCCCTATACAAAATGATAAAGATAATATCTAGCCAAAAGAAACAAAAAAGAACAAACGTACAGCAACTAAATCAGGCCGTCCTCAGCTTTCTCCAAACTATATTCAAAGCCAGATAATAATAAATCAATACCAATAAAATTTTGAGAGAAATTGTGACTCAGGATTATTATGCCCACTCTAGATTCAATTTTTTTACTAGGACAACAGATACATATTTCTAACCAGGAAAGAACTCAAGGAATAAAACATACATATATACTTCTTGGGGATAAAACAAAAAAATATTTGCTGATAAAATTCAGCCAAATTAAGAAACGAATCTAAATAGAGTTCAGGAATTGAGGCATCAGGATTAAAATCTTAGTTGTAAGTACAGAATTCATTGAAATTTGGAAAATATCAAAAAACTATGCATATTATGGTTACAGAATAGAATGTGAAAGTTATAAACAAGAAAATTGTATAAAACATATAAGCTAAGATAACTCACCAATACAGGAGGCTGCAGGTGGGAAGGGGAAAAATTGTGAGAATATTGCCTTCATTTGTCAATGTAGGAAATCAATCTACTGTTTTAAATAGAAACATGCTTAAAAAAGCACTTTAGTAAGATTATTTTCTTAATCTTAGAGATTTGGGGGAAATACCTTTTTGTTGAAAGAAGTTTTCAGTTTCTTTTTCTGTTAAATTGGAATAAACTAAATGGTATATTTGTTATTGAAGATAGAAGATATGAGGGGATTCAAGTGGTCCAGAAAGAAAAGATTAGAAATTTTATTTGTATTTTTTTAAAATCTACAAATAAGGAAATTAAGCTTTACTTAATCTTTGATAGAATTTGACATCTCATTTCTTTGGTTAGTCAGTGTGGTAGATTAATTACACTAATTAATTACACTAATTAATTACATTAATGGCCCCCCAAATGGCCCCAATTCTCCTCTCCTTCCTGTAAACATGCCCATTACAATATTTCTTGCAATTCTTCCTAGTAAAATGTAGAGTCTACTTCCCCACTCTGAACTGGCTGGCCTTATGCCTTGCTCTGGCCAAAAGCATACTAGTGGAAGCAACAGTATCAGGTCTGAACTACAAGAGGGCTTGCCTACTTCACTCTCTTTCTTGGGACATCTGTGACAGCTATGTGAATAAGCATGGGCTTTTGAATCTCTTAATTACCTTTTTCCATTTCCAATTGCCCTTTTTCTGGGGGGGGGTATAGCTGATTTACAATGCTGTGTTAGTTTCAGGTGTACCGCAAAGTGAATGTTATACATATACAAATATCCATTTTTTTTCAGATTCTTTTCTCATATAGGCCATTACAGAGTATTGAGTAGAATTCCTTGTGCTATACAGTAGGTCCTTATTAGTTATCTATTTTATATATAGTAGTGTGTATATGTCAATCCCAATCTTCCAATTTATCCCTCCCACCCCCTTACCCCCTAGTAACCATAAGTTTATTTTCTACATTTGTAACTCTACTTCTGTTCTGTAGATAAGTCCATTTGTAGCCTTTTTTAAAATTCCACATATAAACAGTATCATATGATATTTGTCTTTCTCTGTTGTCTTACTTCACTCAGTATGACAATCTCTAGGTCCATCCATGTTGCTGCAAATGGCATTATTTCATTCTTTTTTATGGTTGAGTAATACTCCATTGTATATATGTACCACATATTCTTTATTCATTCATCTGTCGATGGACATTTAGGTGGCTTCCATGTCCTGGCTATTGTAAATAGTGCTGCAATGAACATTGGGGTGCACGTATCTTTTCGAATTACAGTTTTCTGTGGATATATGCCCAGGAGTGGGATTGCTGGATCATATGGTAGCTGTATTTTTAGTTTGTTAAGGAAGCTCCATACTGTTCTCCATAGTGGTTGTATCAGTTTATATTCCCACCAACAGTGTAGGAGGGTTCCAGTTGCCCTTCTCATGCCTACTTCCTCTACCTGTCTTTCTTCCACACCAAATATTTAAATTGTCTTTTCCATTTACTCTAGTTTTCCTTTGTCTTTCTCTTCTCCAAATCAAAGGCTTTCAACTGTGGGTTTTTCCTAAACTAAAAAAGAAATGATAAAAGGAAAGAAGCATGTCTGTATGACATCAAAACATTCAAATACAAAGTAAGATTTTTGTCTGAATATTTAGATACACTTGAAAATGAGAAGAGCGTTTTCACATGCAGTCTTGGAAATATGTGCTTGTTTTGTTTTGTCTGGAAATGAGTATTCAGAATGTTGACAAGAATCTATGCTTTTAATTCAAGTATGTTTGCATTGTAAGGACACAGTGAGGACTAACCCTGTTTGAGGAATATTTTACCCTTGGCATTACTTGATATTTGAGCCATTCTGCAAATGCTAATGACAAACACTCCCTTTACATATTCCATAATACTAGGTTCTAAGCAAAATCTTCAAGTTTGTCCATGCTCTTTCTCTATATTACTATCACGTGAACCATGGTATTTCATTACTTATTAAATATTCACAGATCATTAGGTCCTAGCTTAGGGGGCAAAGAAGCCAAAGAAATTAAATTCATTTCATTCTTACTGTATTTAGAAAAAAAATTCCCTTATAACAACTCTTTATTAGTCACACAAAATAAAATTGTAAAACTCTAAACTTTGTTGGTTACAGTATTTTTTCTTCTATGTCTAATCCCTAAAAATTGACATATACTTCCAAGTTATTTCATACAAAACCATGCATTGTGCACAAAAAAATGACATATTATTCAGACTGTCGATAGGTAAATTTGATTCACCACGACACATAGCTTTTCCATGATAATTCTTTTTTTGGTTTCCTTTTTCCATCTGAAAAAGCAGCAATATTTATGTCTTAAAGAGTTGATTTTACAGTCATTTTCTTTGTTTTCAATTGAAACTTTTGAAAACTTCTTGTGATTTCTGCAAAAGACATTGGAGAATAAAAAGCAATCTTTTTATAGAGTCCAAATCTCTAGCTTTCTCATAACCTTGAGCAGGCTTTCACTTCAGATCTTCACAATATACTTATTTCCATCAAGTTATAAACGTGGGGAGCAGGTGCTGTGGGAAGTTTAAATAAGGTCATATATTGGGTAATTCCAAATGGCCTCCACTTTCTTCTAAGTCACTCACAGAGAAACAGGTAATCATTCCTTTCAAGAAAGTCATATACTCTTGTAGAAAGAGGAGGTAATGGCAAATCTTTTTTTTTTTTAAAGTGTAGTTTATTAGTGTTTTAGGTCATATCTCATGACTTTGAGTAAAACTCAACCCTTTTAGAAACTGTTTTATATGTGACTATAATTAATCCATGAATATAAGTTAGCTGGTAAAGCTTTGGAAATATTTTGTAGAATGTCAGGTAATAGCATTTGCCAAATTATTATCATCAGGGTGTGTGTGTGTGTGTGTGTGTGTGTTTGTGTTGATATTAATTGACATTGCTTTATGATTGTGATTTTTACTTATCATTATTTGACTTCTTAGCACTTTTTGTTTTCTGGACCCAACACCTTTCAGGAACCTACTTAACTGTACCTTTTCATATTGAAATGATAAGACCTTTTCTATGTAAAAATATACACTTTGAAATATTTTTAAAGTGCATGTTTTTAAACATGTTGTTAAGCAATTTGAGAATATATAAATAAAACATAATTTGGACTAGAAAAGGTAATTTTCTGTAAAGTATAAAAAAAGATGTTTTAATTAAAATTATCTTGGTGAGATTTTATTCTTGCTAACAAATGAAGTCCACATTGTCCCCCTCCCTGCAACTCCTAAATGGTTAGTTGACTGGCTCATCTATTGCTGTGCACCTCTGACTCTCATTATTTTATAACAACTTAAATATTTCAAATGGAAGCTGAAGGTAATTGGCTCCAAGGCTATTGTGAGATAGACAGAACGGACGTATGGAAATATTCTATTTTTAGTGATTGGTTTGAAAAATGCAGATTCCCAAATGTTGATTTCAAGTGCTGTGTTTCACTTTCTTATCCTCTAAGAAGCTTGCTGTTGCAATGATGCTCAGCTTACCCAATGACTCTTGGGCTACATCACTGTGGGTTAAAAGTATGGGGTGGACCCTTAATACTTGGTATAATTTTTTTTTTTAAAGAATCAATTTTATTTATTTTTGGTTGCGTTGGGCCTTCATTGCTGCATGTGGGCTTTCTCTAGTTGTGGCAAGTGGGGGCTGCTCTTTGTTGTGGCGCACAGGCTTCTCATTGAGGTGGCTTCTCTTGTTGTGGAGCATGGGCTTCAGTAGTTGTGGCCCACAGGCTCTAGAGAGCAGGCTCAGTAGTTGTGGCGCACGGGCTTAGTTGCCCCATGGCATGTGGGATCTTCCCGGACTGGGGATTGAACCCGTGTTCCCTGCATTGTTCCGTTCTTGAATATGTGGGTATAAAATTCTAAGTACAAAATAATTTTACTACAATACTTTGAACTTAATTTACCTATTTTCCATGATCTAGAGTTGGCAATGGAAAGTGTGATGTCAGTGGAATTCTTGTAACTCTTTGTAACCTATTTTCCCCTCTGGAAAAGATTAACTTTTTTTTTATGTACCCAGTATCTTAAAGTTCACATCAGTGTGTGTAGGGCAAGTATTCTTTCTCCTTCATCCTGCTTTGTATGAGATAAACCTTTTCAATCTGAATACTAGAGTTTTTAATTATCTCTAAAATATTGTAATATTTATTCATTTACTTTAATATATTCTGTCTTTTCTCTTACAAATCTCAGAAATAGACTGTATCTTTTTTTGTTTATTCCTTTAACTGTTATCACATATATTTTCATCTGTCTTTTCATTTTAGGAGAAACCATTGGCTTGAACTTCTAGCTAACAAATTTGTCTTCCATTTTTATCATTCTTATATTCAAGCCAACTATTACATTTAATATAGAAATACTATTAACATGTCTAAGATGTTTCTTATTACAGCTTGTTATGAATATTTTCACAGAGGATATTAATTATTTCTAAACCTTCTTTTACTTCTGCTTTGTCAAGTATTTTTCTGATGCATAATTTAGTTCTTAACTTTTGAAGTGCTGCTTTTCCTTAAATGTTTGGTGACTCTTGGTTATCTAAATATTTTTTGCTTTTGAATTTTTCTTTGCATTTGGGTTTTTCTTGGCTGACATGAAGTGGTAATTATCATGGACTATACATAGCGATTTCGAGGAAGGAAGTATGTGTGCTAAAAGGATGAGATTACTAGTAGGTTGTCTTCTGATTGCAGAGGCTTCTTGTCTTCCTGGGGCTCTCACAGATGTTTAGGGACCTGCATTCCCTCTTCAGTCACAGTTATGACCTTTGTTGGTATATATCAATACTAGTAACATTCAGCAGTGGGTCTTTGTATTTAGGCATTATGTAGTATTTTTTTCTAGGTTTTGTTTGTTTGTTTGTTTTGAGGAGGAGGATATTTTACACACAAAGTGGCCTGTGTAAAAAAATATATATTTATGTATATAACTTATATGTATAATATATGTTAATATATAATTAATTTTTACCAACAACCACCCATGTATCCCTCTTAAGCTTAAATAATCAAACATTACCAGTAACTTTGAAGTATCCTATGTGCCCTTTCCCAGTCACACTCTATATCCTTCATCCCTAGAGAAAACCAGTATTCTGAATTTTGTATTAAGTACAGTGCTTACTTTTGGCACACAAATGCACATACACGTGTGTGTGTGCCCATGTGCATGAGTGTGTATTTGCATGTAGTGGTTTAATTTTGCCTGTTGTATATTTATATAAACAGAGACATCCCTTATCTATTCTTTACCAATATCACTTTTCTTTTCCACATTATATTTTTGACAGTTGCTGTGGTTCACTTCACTGTTGGGTATATTCAAATATATAAATAATTCCACAACTCACTTATCTCTTCACTATTGATGAACAGTTGTGTTGTTTCCAGGTTTTTTTTTTTTTGTAATTACAATGATTCTATTTTTATGTCTACTAATGCATATATATAAAATATACCTAAGAGAATAATTGTCAGAGTGTAAGGTATGTATATCCATTTTTAGAAAGTAATGCCATATTTTCAAAAATAGTTAAACTAATATACAATTCTGCTAGTAGTTTAGAGTATTCTCATTGTTCTACATGTTTGCTCATACTTGATTTTTATATTTTCAAACTTTATTTTTGCCATAAATGTGGGTATAATGAATTGCCTTTAATTTTTACTTTCCTGATCATTAAGAAGATGGAGCATGTTTTCACATGTTTATTCGCCATTTGTATTTCCTCTTCAATGAAAATCCATCCATGTTTTTGCTCCATTCTCTATCAGATTGTCTTATTCATAGGAATTATTTTTATATGATATGGATTATTACTGTTAGTTGGCTGTATATATTGCACAGATGTCTACTGAAGTTCTTTTGTGCATACCAGTTTAGAACTATCATATATTCTTGGTAAACTGAGTATTTTATTATTATGTAGTAATGCTTCTGCCTAAATGCCCTAGTGAGCTATTAAAATATTTTAATATTTTAAAGGTTTAATTATTTGGGGAGTAGTTCTTTTGTTTAACATCCTAAGAAATTTTTCTTTTTCTATAGCTACTCTTATTACTGATAAGTTATCCTTTTAATTTTCACTGAAATTACAAATTTGGAGTTTAAAAAATTTATCCCTTGGTTTCCATCAACACCTTCTGAATACCCAGTATGGTATTTTTATTCAGGCTGATGATTATTCTTTATTGTGGAGTTATTTTCTATTTTTTCTTGCTTTAAAAATGACAGCCTAGATTGATCAGTATATTAGACCAGATAGGCTAATTGTTATCATAAATATCAGTAAACCCACAGTAAAATAAATTTTTTGCTCACATGAAGTACTTTGCAGATGGTCCTGGCCAAGCAGTTCTCTGATCTATGATTTTACCATGTAAGAAAACATATACACACACACACACACACGCACACACACACATATATACACACACACGTACATACAAGTATAGAAAGGTAGATCTCTTCACTGAGGTCTGTGGACTTTAAAGAAACAGTCAGAGGCCAGCCAAGATTCAAGAAGAGGGAAATAGACTACTTCTTCATGATGGAAAAACAGCAACTTGTCTGTATACAAAAACTGCCATCAGTAGCAGGCAACAGGTAAAGTCACAATAATACAAGATATAAATGAGTGGCTCAGGCTCACAGACTCAGGGAATGTTCTTGGCCACACACATCTCAGGAAAGATGAAAGTCTTTGCTTTGGTGAGGCCCTGGATCCTCACCAAAGCAAAGGTGTGTGGGAGCCTTAGTTGGATATGAGCACAAGGGGCCTCGGGTATCACCCTGTGGTGCCTGGTACTCAGCAGAAGCACAAGCAGTAGGTCAGACTAGTTTGACCTATTCCCCAGCAGGCTTGGCTGAAGCAAAACTCTGAACTATGGAGAAACTATTTTGTGCCTACAGGTCCTTTACACTTTGGAGAGAGTTATTTGCTGCTTTTATTTGCTAAGTTTTCTTAGCTCCAAGTGTCCCACAGAGAGTTAGATGCTTTAATTTTCTGACCCTAGACTGGCAGTTCCAGGTGGCTACCCTAAACTCAGTTATGCCCTTGACCTAGGAATGAACTGTGGAAGCACTAGCCTGGGATACATTCAGCTTGCTCTACATGCGCAAGAGATGCTGCCTCTCCCTGAGACATGTGGTCTCAAGCTGGCTCAAAGCTAGCTAATTATATTTGAGTGAGAGAACATTTCTGGAAAGTAGGTTGGTCAGGACTAAACAGTTCCATAGCAAGAGACAATGGAAACAGACACTGCAGCATAGAACTACTCAAGAGCGTGATGGCCATGTCACTAGATAAAGCTAATACTCAATGTATAGGACCCAAGGCAAGATGGAAACTAACAAGTTGTAAGTAAGTCTGTTGTCTGTGAAAGAACAGCACCTTGAATAAGATCCTTGTGGGGCCACTACTTTTGCAAATATCTACACTTTGAAAGAAGTCTGAAATATCTCAGATTCCATTCTCTGAAGAAAGCAGTATGCATGAGTTTCTTCTCCAAAGGTGTTAAATGCATTGTGTCAAAATTAACTTCTTGCTAGGAGATTTCTCCTTGTTGGGTTTAAGATCACATATCATGGGTTCTGGAAAAGGGACACAGATATTTTGGTATCCTGGTGAAGCCGAAACCAGAATTTTCTCCATTGATCTGCTTCACTGATAAACCTTTCGGGTCTCTGTTCTGTAGTGTGGCAACACATCTTCTATTAATTAAGTTTTTGGCATTTTTTGAAATGGCACCTTGATGCATAGAAACTCAGATTTACTTTTTGGTTGCAGCACTAAGAATGTGACATATAAAGCCAATTTAAATAAAGATTTGTTGAAAGTTTAATTATTTACTTGCAAAAATAGCAATAATAATATGAAAATAACTTGCAAACAGAAAGAAATTCTATGGGGCTTCTACGTGAGAAAAATACAGAGGACCAGCATTTTTACCACAGCACTTGAGGCGACAAGAAAGGGCTGTACTTTACTACCCTGGGACATTTGCATAAATCGCTCAGCTCAGAACATTTGACTTTGTAGTGATAAAAAAGTCACATATCGTAAGAACTCATTTTCCATAAGAAAGCGTTTTTTCAATTTTTGCCCATTGTTTTAAATTTAAATATGGTGCCGACTGAAGCAGTAACTTTCTCTATATGAGTCAGGAGTTTTTGTTATGCTCTGGTGTGCCTGCAATATTTCTTAGAGACATGGAGAACAATGATGATGATAATGAAATATTATTAATGAAATACTGATTGAAGTCTTCCATATGCTGAATACTTTTTTAATGGCTTTACATGCATTAACTTATTGAATATTTGCAAAGTCCTTACGAGGAAAGAGCTATTAATATCTGAGCTTTACTTAGAAGAAAACTGAGATATGTAGAGAATAACTTGCCCAGGGTCACATAACTAGGAAGAGGCAGAGCCCAAGCCTAAATTCTTAACCTGAATCTCATGTAATGAAGAATACAGTGGTGCCTGACCTACCTGCCTGAATACATGAAACTATAGAACTGCCTTTAATACAAAAAGGATTTTTTTTCATCTAGAATTTTAAAATAAGAAAAGGAATGAATGAAATACAAATAATTTTAGCAGGTTATTTATACTCTGGCTTTGGTCTTTGTCCAGGTTATGCTTCAGCTTATATACTATTTGAAATGTTTCTGAAAATACACACAATACACACACACACACACACACACACACACACACACGCAGTATACATACTGTATGTAAGTACATATTGACCCATAGTAATTACAGTCACCAGTAAAATAATCTATCATTAATTAAAACATAAAATTAATGTTACAGATATGTAGTTAATGAAAGTTCTTACTTTGCTGTCTGTAATTACTAGAACTCATTTTTGCTGTATAATATTTATGTTATTGAGTAATAAATACATGAGGGTCCTAAGGCTTAAAAAGTCGATAGCTCTTCAATTTGTTAGGTCTGTCTGGATTTACATATAACAAAAATAGCAATGCAAAGTAGTACTTTCTAATTCCCAAATAGATTTGCTGTCTGATAAAGAGGAGACCTGGAAACATTTAGAGAAGGTTTTGTAGAACTTAGAGAATTTAACTTTGCCTTGAAGCCCTAGAAGAGGGAACACGAAGGAAGAAGAGAACAAGTTCATAAAGAATGGCGTGACAAGGTGGTGGTGGTCTAGGGATCTGCAAGGAATTGCAAAAATTTAGACAAATATGGCTGATTTGGAGAATGGTTGGGGCCAGCTTAGTCAAGGAGTTAGTATGTTTTTTGCTCAGAGGGTTGATGTGTATACTACATACAAAGCAAAATTCAGTTGCTATCGTTGTATCTACCACAATATAATCAATTAGATGATGATACCATCTCCTAACTGATGATCTTGCTACTCCCTTAGATTTGGAGTCTCTGTTCTCCACCATCCTGTCAAGTTCATCATGTTTTGAAGTTCTGTGGATACTTTCTCTAAGATGTCTTTGAGAACTTCTTTTCCATTTACACTGTTACTTCACTAGCATGGTTTTTCAGCACCTTACAACTCTCAAGATCATACAGACCTCCTGTTTAGTCAGCTTGTATTCTCTAGGACTCTTTAAGTGAGTTAGCTTAAGTCAAAAAGGAGAGTTTATTGGCACTTGTAACTAACCTGGTAAGAAGGGAGGGGTAAGACTTGCCTCAGTGCCAACTGAAATCAAGGACTTGCAAGCTATCAAATCTCTTTCCCATCTCTAATTTCTTCTCTCTGTTGGTTTCATTCTCATCTTTTACATAAAACTTTCTCTGTGTAAGGGGCATGGTCTCGGGCTACTCCACATTCACATTCCTCCAGTTCAGTGATCTAAGAAGAAAGAGACACTTGACTGCCAGTTTTAGTCAGAAAATAATCTGGCTATGTGCTGTGACTGACTCCTTTGATGAAGATACCATCTGCAGAGAAATTTCTATAGACAGGGGCATGGAGTACTGGAATTGGACTTTCATCAGAACCTGTCAGGGGGTGAGTCATAGTAAAGAATTATTCAAAATACAGAAGTACATTTCTGAGAAGGCAAAAAATTAATGAATGCCCACTGCTGTCTCTGAGTAGTGGTCTTTAAATATATTTTCATCATGGTACTCCTATATTCAAATTGAACTATTCTTAGCATTGCCATTTATTTTCAATGGTTGTTAGACAATGTCTTTTCTAGGAAGACTCAACTTGTTAGTTAAACCCATTTGTTTTAGGTTCAAAGCTAGGTTCTCTGATGTATTAGCTAGGTGATCTTGGGCAATTTATCCTCTGAAACCTTCAGTTTTCTCATCTCTAAGCTAGGGATACTAACTGAGCCAACCTCCTGAGTTGATTGGGAGGATTAAATAAACTCATAAAATACATGAAAAACACCTAACATAGTGACAGTCCTATAGTAGATAATAACTATTTGTGGAAAGAATGAATGGATAGATAAAATAATAAAATATCTGAGACAGAATTTCTAATTCTCATTTATTCTATGTTTTCTCTTATAAGTCTCTTCACTAAGAAGTCCATATTCTCTTGGTTTTTTTTTTTTTCCCTGTTTACCAGTTTCAAGATTTGACTAATAATTATTTCTCCAACTCTGACTTTATTATTTATTGCTTCATTTTGTATCCTATTCTCTAAACCACCTGGCAGAAGGCTTTGCATTCATATAAATAAATAATACATCAAAACTGATTATATTTTTATGTCCATTTAACAAAAATGAAAATATATATATATACTTTTTTAATTCATGATAAGATTTGACACTTGAATCCTGTATTTACCTGTATATTCAAATTTCCATCCCTTGTGCTTTGGTTTGATTATTTGCAGCCCAAAAGTTGCACGCTGCATTCAGTAAAACAAAGATTAGACAGAATAACCTGCTATGGTCCTTTTCAAAGGGCATAACTACAATAAGGCTAGCAAAAAAAGTGACAAGCTCCTTAATACAATTTTTGAAAGCATTCATTTTGCTCTGTCTCCACAATTATGGGGATATAATTTTTCTCAGAAAGCCTTTTTTTCCCCTTGACATCCATAATGTAATGGCTATGTGCACTAAAAATAACATCATGGCCTTTGCCCAACAATAGACAATTCCCTATGTTAACTGTTTTCTTTAGGATTTGTTAGCAACTTTGTGGTTTCTTCACTGAATAGTGTTGAAAGATTTCATGAAGAACACTTATTGGAAGATTTGTTCTCTTGAAGTGAAACTAAGGCCACTAAGCCTGATGCCCCTAGGTTGTTCTTGTGTAGCCAGTGACCATTCCGGGATCCTCCTGTTCCTGTGTTCTAGTCAAAGACTGGCAGTGGCTTCTGGGCACAGTGATCTCGGTAGCATTGTGCTCAGCACCAGAGGTCAAGAATGGTGGCAGTCATGGAAGGAGGAGGGAATGTGGAGATGAAGACATGGGAAGTTCTTGATTCTTGAAGTGGGATTAAAAAATGTTAAGTGACATGTATATGAGAGAATGCTCTGAAGATACTAACATACCATACAAATCCCCATTAGTCTGTTTCTGAGAAATCAAAAAAGAGAGACTTTTTAGTAGAAGCTGAGCTTGAAAACTCCCAGGCTAGAAGAACTACTAAAGGAAGTAGGGGGTTTGGGTGAAACTGCTGCCAACGTGTATCTGACTTGCTTAGATCCTTGGCCCTCTTTTTCTCTCCTTTCAGAAATTCTTCCCCAAACCATTCTACTTCCTTGTCAGCCTTGGCCCCCAGGGGTTTTCGTCGGTTTTACTTTCATATACTTCAGATTTTTGAAAATGTATATGTGAGATAGACAGTATTTTCTAAGATGGTCCCCAAGATTCCCCCCTCCTGGCACGTCCACCCTGTATCATCTTTTACCCTTTAATGTGGGTAGAAACCATTAATATGATAAGTTACACTATATAGGAAAGGTAATAGTATAGTCACTAAAGTAATTATATTAAGTTCTATAAGACTTCTTCTTAGCAGACTGGAGAGAGTCTTCTGCTGGCTTTGAAGAAAAACCTTCCATGTTGTAAGAGGGCCATGTAGCTAAGACCTAAGGGCAGCTTCTAGGAGCTAAGAGTAAACCCTCTCCCTTGCCCACATCCAGCAATAAATAGGGACCTCAGTATTTATTAGCCACAGGAAGTGTATTCTGTCAACAACCTGAATGATCTTGAAAGAGGATCCTGAGCTCTAGATGAGGATACAGCCCATCCAATGCCTTGATTTCAGCGTTGTGAATCCCTGAGCAGAGAATCCAGCTACATTGTTCTCAAACACCTCACCCATAAAGACTATAAGACCATACATTTCTGTTGTTTTTGGCTAATTTTGAGATAATTTGTTATGTAGCATTAGAAACTAATATATGTGTCAGATTTTAAGTCAGAATTAAGCCTTATCTTTAATTTCTTTGGACCTTTCAGGGTGCCTAGTTTAGTACCTTGTACAAAGCATGCTGCAATTAAGATTTGCTGGTGCATTAATTTTTTGATTAATGCAACTATCCTGAAATTTTCCTCCAGGTTTGGTCTCTTTTTCCCCAACTAGAAAAGTCTTTAAGATTTCTTTCTGAGCATTTAGAAAATAGCATATTTTTCTTTCTGGAAAATTCCTCCTCTCATTAGCCAGTCAAGCACATCCATGTTGACCCACACCAAAAATGTAATTGATGTAGGTCAAAAGATACTTTGGCAGGGAAAACCACAGCTTTGGGGAGAATTGAGTTGAGTAGCCACAATCAAAGTCTTATCTACTTAAATTATTAAACTATGGAATAATGACATGGAAGTTTAGTATGAATGGGTCAGAATTTTACATTTTTTTCCTGATGTTTCCCAATTGTGTTCATGTATGTTGAGAGTGATTGTAACAACAATAGCAATAGCTAACCCTTATTAATCACCTGGTATATACCTGGAAATTTTAAAGAGATTTATACTTAACATATTTCAGCTTTAAGGATATCTACAGACCTAGGTTACCATTATTATCCCCATCTTACAGATAAGGAAAACAAGGCACAGAGATTAAATGACTCATCCAGGTTCAAATGGATAATAACAACAATAAACTCCTGTATAGCACTTGCTTAGTGTTTTACATATATTAAATCATTTAATTCTTACAACAATCTTGTGGATTCAATACTATTATTGCCTTCATTTTAGAGATAAGGAAACAGAGGCACACTAAATGTATCGTTTTAGAGCACTTTTCTTAAATACTTCTAAGTTAATGAACCAATTTTAAGGGTTTTAACTTACATAGGAGGTATTCTTATCTCAATTTGTCAAAATTTCAGTATCAGTTTGATACTGCCAGATTAATCTTCCTTGAGGGACTCCCTGACCATGATAGTCGTCTTCCAAGAAAAGTTCAGTGACTCTCAGTTGCTAACTGGCCAAATTCCAACAACTTACTGTGGCCATTCAGGTCTTCTATGACTTTTCTCCAATGTGTATTTCTAGTTACTTTTTCTACTGTGTCTCAACATGTACTCTGAGTTCAGTCAAATTACCATAGGTAATGTTCACTACAACTAAGTGTTCATGGCTTTCTAAGCTCTCTGGCTTTCCAATTTAATTCTGGCCACCTGAAAGGCTGTCCTCCATCTCCACTTGTCAAAATAGTCTTTTCCTTTCAATTTCATATATCAACTTCTCTAGCAAGACTTCCTTTAATTCCATACCCATACATGTTGCCTCCTTTATTTTGAAGATGTCTTGTGGAGCATATCACAATTATGTTTATATTAGTCTTTCCTTTCTTCCATATATTTTTCTTAAGGAGAAAAATAATGTTTACATGGAAATACAGTGAAGGATCTGATACTATTTGTTACATGATTTTAGTATAAATGCTATGTTACTCTGAATTTCTTTCCCTAATTGTTTGATGAAAGGCAAACAAGTGGAGATGTTATTTTTCAGGTTAGAGTATTCTTTCCCTCATATTCCTGAAGGTCCGTTTCTCAGTTTTCCCTTAGTTGTCCATGTGTAATGCTGGGAAGGGCTGTGATGTAAATAATGACGCAACTAAAAAGATGAAAATAAGGGAAATGGAGCTTGTTTAGTGAGATAAGATAAATTCTATTATCGAGCCATACCATGTGCCAAACAAAAATCCTTGCTCTCATGGCGCTAAAATTCCAGTAGGAAGCAACAAGCAATAAACATAATAAATTAGGCCTTAGACAGTACTATGAAAACATAAATCAACATAAAGAACTGGTCATGGCAGAAGGTAAGGAAAGGTAGCTATGGTCTGTGTAGTCCTCATTGAAAAGGTGATAGCTGAGCTAGAAGAGCTGTCCAAGAAGGTTTCCTTTTGGATTATTTCTTTTAAAAGGAAGGATACTGCTTTTCTATTGATAAAAGAAAGAAAAAAGAAAAACTTCTTAGCTTTGGTTCAATGGAATGTAATGATAGATGATTTGAAACTGTTTGACCTTCTTTGTCACTCAAATAAATGCAAAGTATGAGTCACTGGATTTTAGCTATACAATTGACCCTGGAACAACATGGGTTTGAACTGCATGGGTTTACTTGTATGCAGACTTTTTCAATAGTAAATACTATAGTACTGCACATCTGGTTGAATCAGTGGATATGGAACCAGAGGAATGGTGGATATGGAGGGCCAACTGTAAGGTATGTGCAAATTTTTGACTGTGAGGAGAGTTGGCACCCCTAACCCCCACGTTGTTCAAAGGTCAACTGTATAGTCTTTTAAAGGCTAGGTCAGATGCATGGTGTTGTGGGCTAAATTGTGCTCCCCACCCACCAATTCATACACTGAAGTTCTAACTGTCTGTACCTCAGAATGTGACTAGATTTGGAGATGGGGTCTTTAAAAAGGCAATTAAGTAAAATGAGGTCACATGAGTGGGCCTTAATCCAGTATGACAGGAATCTTTATACAAAGAGTAAATCAGGACACAGATAACACACAGACTGAGGGGCATTCATGTGAGGACACAGCAAGAAGGTGGCCATCTGCAGGCTAAACCCGCCAGCACCTTAGTCTTGGACTTCTAGCCTCAAGAACTGTGAGAAAATAAGTTTGTTATTTTGTTATGGCAGCCCTAGCGAACCAATACACATGATTATATGCTAGTTGGAAAAAAAGAGACCATAAATCCTTAAAAGGTTTTGAAATAGGCAGAAGTTCAGATTGATTATGAAATTTAATCTGTGTTTTGCTCTAACAGCTGCTCTGTGGAAAGATCTAGCCTTGGAAGTTGAAGATATCAATACCAAGCGTGGTAGCCAGCCTCCAAGATGGCCCCCAGTGATGCTTGCCACTTGATATTCATGTTTTATGTAGTTTTTAGTCATAACTTTTCTGTGTGACCAATAGAACACTGAAGAAGTGACAGTGTATTTTTCACAGGCTAGAGCTGATCACTGGCTTTGGGGGAGGATAACTACAATGTTTTATAGTCAAGCAGTCCTATGTAGAGGTTCTACATGGTGAAGAAATGAGGGCTTCTGCCAACAGTCAACATGAACCATCTTGGGAACAGGTTCTCCAACCCCAGTCAAACCTTCAGATGACTGCAGCTGGCTGACATGTTGACTTCAATCTCATAAAAAATAACCCAAGCAGAGTATGCCATTATTCCATTCCTACATATATCAGCAACTGCTCATGAAGTAAAACATCAATATATATTAACTAAAAATTATCTAAGTTTTCAGGTAGCATGTTGCAGCAATAGATAACTAATATACCAGGGATGAAGTCTAACATGCTTTCTCTACAATATACAGATGTACTCAGTTTGTCTGAGTTTATCTCAAAATACAAGAACTAGAAAAGCTTACTTATAGTTCTTACATCCTCGAAATAACTTCACTAATATCCCTACTTAGTTTGGCTCATCACAGTTGCTCTTTTGTTCAGGTGGTCAAACTTTCAAACAGATCTCAATTTTGATGTCCTTTTTATCTCTAGCTTTTAGGTTTCACAGTGTACTGTCTTGTGAAAGCTAAAGGATGGAGGTAAGGTGACAGCCATTTTGTAGCATACACACACCTTCCCCAAGTTATGTTTTCCCAGTTTTATTGAGATGTAATTGACATACATCACTGTAAAATATTAATGTGTACAGTATAATGACTTACATAAATTGTGAAATGATTTATCACTATAAGTTTAGTTAGCATCTATCATCTCAAGTAGACCTAATAAAAAGATAAAGCAAATTTAAAAAGAAAAGAAATTTTCCTTGTGATGAGGATTCATAGGAATTACTCTCATAGCACTGCTATGTAATATATATGAATGCTGTTGACAAAGTCATTGTGATATATAGTACATCCCTAGTACTTATTACTGGAAGTTTGTATCTTTTGACCACACTTCTCATAACCCTCTCCTCCCCCTGTGTCTAGTAACCACAAATTTGAACTCTTTTTTTTTTTTTTTTTTTTTGCGGTACGTGGGCCTCTCACTGTTGTGGCCTCTCCCATTGCAGAGCACAGGCTCTGGACGCGCAGGCTCAGCGGCCATGGCTCACAGGCCCAGCTGCTCTGCGACATGTGGGATCTTCCTGGACCGGGGCACGAACCTGTATCCCCTGCATCAGCAGACTCTCAACCACTGTGCCACCAGGGAATCCCTGAACTCTTTTTCTATGATTTTTTAAAAAAATTTCACTTATAAGTGAGACCATAGCATTTGTCTTTCTCTGACTTATTTCACGTAGCATAATGATCTCAAGGTCCAACCATATAGTTGCAAATGGCAGGATTCCCTCATTTTTTATGGCTGAATAATATTTCATTATATATATATATATATATATATATATATATATAAAATCTTTATCCATTCATCTATCTATGAGCACTTAGGTTGCTTCTATATCTTGGCTATTCTAATGCTGCTTTGAACATGGGGGTTGGGTTATCTTTGAGTTTGTGTTTTCCTTTCATTTGTATATACAGTTGACCCTTGAATAACATGAGGGTTAATCTATGTATAACTTACTCATTCCCCTATATCTGCAGTTCCTCTGCATTCACAGATTCAACCAACCATGGACCATGTAGTACTGTAGTACTTACTGCTGAAAAATATCCTTGTGTGAGTGGACCTCTGCAGTTCAAACCCATGTTGCTCAAGGATCAACTGTATTCCCAGAGATGGAACTGCTGGATCCTATGTGTATTTATATTTTTAATTTTTTGAGGATCCTCTATCCTGTTTTCCATAGTGGTTGTACTAATTTACAATCCCAACAGTAGTGCACAAGAGTTATCTTTTCTCCATATCTTCACCAGCATTTGTTATCTTGTGTCCTTCTGATGACCATTCTAACAGACATAGGGTGATATAGCTCATTGTGATTTTGATTTGCATTTCCCTAATGACTAGTGATGTTGAACATCTTTTCATGTATCTGTTGGCCTTTCCTATATCTTCTTCAGAGAAATATCTATTCAGGTCTTTTGCCTATTTTTAAAATGGATTATTTGAGGTTTTGTGCTATTGAGTTCTATGAGTTCTTTATATATTTTGGGTACTAATCCATTATTGGATATATGGTTTGCAAATATTTTTTCCCATTCCATCAGTTGTCTTTTCAATTTGTTGATTGTTTCTTTTGCTGTGCAGATAATTTTTAGTTTGATGTAGTCCCATATGTTTATTTTTAATTTTGTTGCTTGTGCTTTAGGTGTCATATCCAAAAAATAACATTGCCAAGACCCCTAACAAGGAAATGTTTTTCTATGTTTTCTTCTAGCAGTTTCATGGTTTCAGGTCTCAAGTTTAAGTCTTTAATCCATAATGAGTTTATTTCTGTGAGTGGTGTAAGATAGGGGTCTAGTTTCATTCTTTTACATATGAATATCCAATTTTCCCAGCACTATTTACTGAAGAGGCTGTCTTTTCTCCATTGAGTATTCTTGGTTCCCTTGTCAAATATTAGTTGACTTATATCATTGGGTTTATTTCTGGGCTTGCAGTTCTGTTCCATTGGTCTATCTGTTTTTATGCCAATATCACACTGTTTTGATTACTGTAGCTTTATAGTATATCTTGAAATCAGGAAGTGTGATGCCACTCACTTTGTTGTTCTTCTCAGGATTGCTTTGACCATTTGGGGTCTTTTATGTTTCCATTTCAATTTTAGGAGTATTTTTCCTACTTCTGTTATAAAAACAAAACAAAACATTGGAATCTTAATAGGGATTGCACTGTATCCCTAGATGGCTTTTGGTAGTATGGACATTTTAACAGTATTAATTATTTCAATCCATGAACACAGGACACCTTTACATTTATTTGTGTCTTCTTCATTTTATGTCATTAATGTCTTGTAGTTTTCAGAGTAGAGACTTTTCTCCTCAAATTTATTACTAAGTATTCTATTGTTTTTATTTTTTTATTATTATTTATTTTTTTTGTGGTACGCGGGCCTCTCACTGTTGTGGCCTCTCCCGTTGCGGAGCACAGGCTCCAGACGCGCAGGCTCAGCGGCCATGGCTCACGGGCCCAGCTGCTCCATGGCATGTGGGATCTTCCCAGACCGGGGCACGAACCCATGTCCCTTGCATCGGCAGGTGGACTCTCAACCACTGTGCCACCAGGGAAGCCCTATTGTTTTTGATGATCTCATAAATGAGGTTTTCTTTATTTCCTTTTTAGATAATTCATTGTGAGGGTATATAAATGCTACTGAGTTTTGTGTGTTAATTTTGTATCCTATACCTTTACTGAATTGGTTGATTAGGTCTAACAGGTTTTTGGTGGATTCTTCAGGATTTTCTATACATAAAATCAGGTCATTTACAACTAGAGACAATTTAATTTCTTCTTTTCCCATTCTGATGCCTTTTATTTCATTTTCTTGCGTGATTTCTCTGGCAGGAATTCCAGTACCATATTGAATAGGAGTGGTGAGAGTGGACACCCCTGTCTTGCTCCTGATCTTACAGGCAAAGCTTTCAAACTTGCACCATTTAGTGTGATGTTAGCTGTGAGCTTACCATATATGGCCTTTATTATGTGGAAGTGCATTCCTTCTATACCTAACTTTCTAAGAGTTTTTGTCATAAATAAATGTTGAATTTTGTCAAATGCTTTTTCTGGATCTATTGAGATTATCATGTGGTTTTTTCCTTCTATTAATATGTGATTTAACACTGATTGATTTGCATATGTTGAACTAACCTTGTATCCCAGGTAAAAAAAAAGTCCCATTTGATCATGGTGAATGATTCTTTTCTGTGCTGCTGAATTCAGTTTGCTAGTATTTTATTGAGAATTTTTGCATATATATTCATCAGGGATATTGGTCTGTCGTTTTATTTTCTGGTTGTGTCCTTTTCTGCCTATGATATCAGGCTGATGTTGGCCCTGTTAAATGAATTAGAGAGTATTCCCTTTTCAATTTTTTTTTTTTTTTTGGAAGGACAGAGGATTGGCATTAATTCTTCTTTAAATATGTGGTAAAATTTACCAGTGAAGTCCTCTGGTCCTGGGCTTTCCTTTGTTCTGAGGTTTTTGATTACTGATTCAATCTTCTTACCAGTAATTGATCTATTCAGACTTTCCATTTTCCTGATTCAATGTTGGTAGTTTGTATGTTTCTAAGAATATTTTCACTTAATTTTAGGCTGATCAGTTTGTTGGCATACAGTTGTTTATGATAGCCTCTTATGGTTTGTTGTATTTCTGTGATATGACTTTTAAGAATTTTGATTTTTGGTCATTTTTTCCCCTTGATTAGTCTAGATATATGTTTGTCCTTTTTGTTTATCTTAGTTTGGTTAATCATTTCTATTGTTTTCCTAGTCTCTCTTTCATTGATTTCTCCTCTAATCTTTGTTTTCCTTCCTTCTGCTAACTTTGGGCTCAGTTTGTTCTTCTTGTTCTTGTTCCTTAATATGTAGAGTTAGGTTGTTTATTTGGGTTCTTTCTTCTTAATATAGGCACCTATTGTCAAGAACTTCCCTCTTAGAACTGCTTTGCTGCATACCATAAGTTTTGGTATGTTCTGTTTCCAACTTATTTTATTTTATTTTATTTTTTTAACATTTTTATTGGGGTATAATTGCTTTACAATGGTGTATTAGTTTCTGCTTTATAACAAAGTGAATCAGTTATACATATACATATGTTCCCATATCTCTTCCCTCTTGCGTCTCCCTCCCTCCCACCCTCCCTATCCCACCCCTCCAGGCGGTCACAAAGCACCGAGCCGATATCCCTGTGCCATGCGGCTGCTTCCCACTAGCTACCTACCTTACGTTTGTTAGTGTATATATGTCCATGACTCTCTCTCGCCCTGTCACAGCTCACCCTCCCCCCCCATATCCTCAAGTCCATTCTCCAGTAGGTCTGTGTCTTTATTCCTGAATTACCCCTAGGTTCTTCATGACATTTTTTTTTCTTAAATTCCATATATATGTGTTAGCATACGGTATTTGTCTTTTACTTTCTGACTTACTTCACTCTGTATGACAGACTCTAGGTCTATCCACCTCATTACATATAGCTCAATTTCATTTCTTTTTATGGCTGAGTAATATTCCATTGTATATACGTGCCACATCTTCTTTATCCATTCATCTGATGATGGGCACTTAGGTTGTTTCCATCTCCGGGCTATTGTGAATAGAGCTGCAATGAACATTTTGGTACATGACTCTTTTTGAATTATGGTTTTCTCAGGGTATATGCCCAGTAGTGGGATTGCTGGGTCATATGGTAGTTCCATTTGTAGTTTTTTAAGGAACCTCCATACTGTTCTCCATAGTGGCTGAACCAATTCACATTCCCACCAGCAGTGCAAGAGTGTTCCCTTTTCTCCACAACCTCTCCAGCATTTATTGTTTCTAGATTTTTTGATGATGGCCATTCTGACTGGTGTGAGATGATATCTCATTGTAGTTTTGATTTGCATTTCTCTAACAATTAATGATGTTGAGCATTCTTTCATGTGTTTGCTGGCAGTCTGTATATCTTCTTTGGAGAAATGTCTATTTAGGTATTCTGCCCATTTTTGGATTGGGTTGTTCGTTTTTTTGTTATGGAGCTGCATGAGCTGCTTCTAAATTTTGGAGGTTAATCCTTTGTCAGTTGCTTCATTTGCAAATATTTTCTCCCATTCTGAGGGTTGTCTTTTGGTCTTGTTTATGGTTTCCTTTGCTGTGCAAAAGCTTTGAAGTTTCATTAGGTCCCATTTGTTTATTTTTGTTTTTATTTCCATTTCTCTGGGAGGTGGGTCAGAAAGGATCTTGCTGTGATTTATGTCACCGAGTGTTCTGCCTATGTTTTCCTCTAAGAGTTTGATAGTTTCTGGCCTTACATTTAGGTCTTTAATCCATTTTGAGCTTATTTTTGTGTATGGTGTTAGGGAGTGATCTAATCATCTGTCCAGTTTTCCCAGCACCACTTATTGAAGAGGCTGTCCTTTCTCCACTGTACATTCCTGCCACCTTTATCAAAGATAAGGTGTCCATATGTGCGTGGGTTTATCTCTGGGCTTTCTATCCTGTTCCATTGATCTATCTTTCTGTTTTGGTGCCATTACCATACTGTCTTGATTACTGTAGCTCTGTACTATAGCCTGAAGTCAGGGAGCCTGATTCCTCCAGCTCCGTTTTTCGTTCTCAAGATTGCTTTGGCTATTCGGGGTCTTTTGTGTTTCCATACAAATTGTGAAATTTTTTGTTCTAGTTCTGTGAAAAATGCCACTGGTAGTTTGATAGGGATTGCATTGAATCTATAGATTGCCTTGGTTCATTTTCACAATGTTGATTCTTCCAATCCAAGAACATGGTATATCTCTCCATCTATTTGTATCCTCTTTCATTTCTTTCATCAGTGTCTTATAATTTTCTGCATACAGGTCTTTTGTCTCCTTAGGTAGGTTTATTCCTAGATATTTTAATCTTCTTGTTGCAATGGTAAATGGGAGTGTTTTCTTGATTTCAATTTCAGATATTTCATCATTAGTATATAGGAATGCCAGAGACTTCTGTGCATTAATTTTGTATTCTGCTACTTTACCAAATTCATTGATTAGCTCTAGTAGTTTTCTGGTAGCATCTTTAGGATTCTCTATGTATAATATCATGTCATCTGCAAACAGTGACAGCTTTACTTCTTCTTTTCTGATTTGGATTCCTTTTATTTCCTTTTCTTCTCTGATTGCTGTGGCTAAAACTTCCAAAACTATGTTGAATAAGAGTGGTGAGAGTGGGCAACTTTGTCTTGTTCCTGATCTTAGTGGAAATGCTTTCAGTTTTTCACCATTGAGGATGATGTGGGCTGTGGGCTTGTCATATATGGCCTTTATTATGTTGAGGAAAGTTCCCTCTATGCCTACTTTCTGCAGGGTTTTTATCATAAATGGGTGTTGAATTTTGTCGAAAGCTTTCTCTGCATCTATTGAGATGATCATATGGTTTTTCTCCTTCAATTTGTTAATATGGTTTATCACATTGATAGATTTGTGTATATTGAAGAATCCTTGCATTCCTGGAATAAACCCCACTTGATCATGGTGTATGATCCTTTTAATGTGCTGTTGGATTGTGTTTGCTAGTATTTTGTTGAGGATTTTTGCATCTATGTTCATCAGTGATATTGGCCTGTAGTTTTCTTTCTTTGTGACATCCTTGTCTGGTGTTGGTATCAAGGTGATGGTGGCCTCGTAGAAGGAATTTGGGAGTGTTCCTCCCTCTGCTATATTTTGGAACAGTTTGAGAAGGATAGGTGTTAGCTCTTCTCTAAATGTTTGATAGAATTCGCCTGTGAAGCCATCTGGTCCTGGGCTTTTCTTTGTTGGAAGATTTTTCATCACAGTTTCAATTTCAGTGCTTGTGATTGCTCTGTTCATATTTTCTATTTCTTCCTGATTCAATCTTGGCAGGTTGTGCATTTCTAAGAATTTGTCCATTTCTTCCAGGTTGTCCATTTTATTGGCGTAGAGTTGCTTGTAGTAATCTCTCATGATCTTTTATATTTCTGCAGTGTCAGTTGTTACTTCTCCTTTTTCATTTCTAATTCTATTGATTATAGTCTTCTCCCTTTTTTTCGTGATGAGCCTGGCTAGTAGTTTATCTATTTTGTTTATCTTCTGAAAGAACCAGCTTTTAGTTTTATTGATCTTTGCTATCATTTCCTTCATTTCTTTTTCATTTATTTCTGATCTGATTTTTATGATTTCTTTCCTTCTGCTAGCTTTGGGGTTTTTTTGTTCTTCTTTCTCTAATTGCTTTAGGTGCAAGGTTAGGTTGTTTATTCGAGATGTTTCCTGCTTCTTAAGGTGGGCTTGTATTGCTATAAACTTCCCACTTAGAACTGCTTTTGCTGCATCCCATAGGTTTTGGGTCGTCGTGTCTCCATTGTCATTTGTTTCTAGCTATTTTTTGATTTCCTCTTTGATTTCTTCAGTGATCACTTCATTATTAAGTAGTGTATTGTTTAGCCTCCATGTGTTTGTATTTTTTACAGATCTTTTCCTGTAATTGATATCTAGTCTTATGGCGTTGTGGTCGGAAAAGATACTTGATACAATTTCAATTTTCTTAAATTTACCAAGGCTTGATTTGTGACCCAAGATATGATCTATCCTGGAGAATGTTCCATGAGCACTTGAGAAAAATGTGTATTCTGTTGTTTTTGGATGGAGTGTCCTATAAATATCAATTAAGTCCATCTTGTTTAAATGTATCATTTAAAGCTTGTGTTTCCTTATTTATTTTCATTTTGGATGATCTGTCCATGGGTGAAAGTGGGGTGTTAAAGTCCCGTACTATGACTGTGTTACTGTCGATTTCCCCTTTTATGGCTGTTAGTATTTGCTTTATGTATTTAGGTGCTCCTATGTTGGGTGCATAAATATTTACAATTGTTATATCTTCTTCTTGGATCGATCCCTTGATCATTATGTAGTGTCCTTCTTTGCCTCTTGTAATAGTCTTTATTTTAAAGTCTATTTTGTCTGATATGAGAATTGCTACTCCAGATTTCTTTTGGTTTCTATTTGCATGGAATACCTTTTTCCTTCCCCTTACTTTCAGTCTGTATGTGTCTCTAGGTCTGAAGTGGTTCTCTTGTAGACAGCATATATAAGGGTCTTGTTTTTGTATCCATTCAGCCAATCTGTGTCTTTTGGTGGGAGCATTTAATCCATTTACATTTAAGGTAATTATCGATATGTATGTTCCTATTCCCATTTTCTAAATTGTTTTGTGCTCGTTATTATAGGTCTTTTCCTTCTCTTGTGTTTCTTGTCTAGAGAAGTTCCTTTAGCATTTGTTGTAAAGCTGGTTTGGTGGTGCTGAATTCTCTCAGCTTTTGCTTGTCTGTAAAGGTTTTAATTTCTCCATCAAATCTGAATGAGATCCTTGCTTGGCAGAGTAGTCTTGGTTGCAGGTTTTTCTCCTTCATCACTTTTAGTATGTCCTGCCACTCCCTTCTGGCTTGCAGGGTTTCTGCTGAGAGATCAGCTGTTAAGCTTTTGGGGATTCCCTTGTGTGTTATTTGTTGTTTTTCCCTTGCTGATTTTAATGTGCTTTCTTTGTATTTAATTTTTGACAGTTTGATTAATATGTGTCTTGGCATATTTCTCCTTGGATTTATCCTGTATGGGACTCTCTGTGCTTCCTGGACTTGATTAACTATTTCCTTTCCCATATTAGGGAAGTTTTCATCTATAATCTCTTCAAATATTTTCTCAGTCCCTTTATTTTTCTCTTCTTCTTCTGGAACCCCTGTAATTCGAATGTTGTTGTGTTTCATGTTGTCCCAGAGGTCTCTGAGACCGTCCTCAGTTCTTTTCATTCTTTTTTCTTTATTCTGCTCTGCAGTAGTTATTTCCACTATTTTATCCTCCAGGTCACTTATCCGTTCTTCTGCCTCAGTTATTCTGCTATTGATCCCATCTAGAGTACTTTTAATTTCATTTATTGTGTTGTTCATCAGTTTGTTTCATCTTTATTTCTTCTAGGTCCTTGTTAAGTGTTTCTTGCATTTTGTCCATTCTATTTCCAAGATTTTGGATCATCCTTACTATCATTATTCTGAATTCTTTCTCAGGTAGACTGCCTATTTTCTCTTCATTAGTTAGGTCTGGTGCTTTTTTATCTTGCTCCTTTATCTGCTGTGTGTTTTTCTGTCTTCTCATTTTGCTTATCTTACTGTGTTTGGGGTCCCCTTTTTGCAGGCTGCAGGTTTGTAGTTCCCGCTGTTTTTGATGTCTGTCTCTAGTGGCTAAGGTTGGTTCAGTGGGCTGTGTAGGCTTCCTGGTGGAGGGGACTAGTGCCTGTGTTGTGGTGGATGAGGCTGGATCTTGTTTCTCTAGTGGGCAGGTTCACGTTTGGTGGTGTGTTTTAGGGTGTCTGTGGACTTACTATGATTTTAGGCAGCCTCTCTGCTAATGGGTGGGGTTGTGTTCCTGTTTTGCTAGTTGTTTGGCATAGGTTGTCCAGCACTGTAGCTTGCTGGTTGTTGAGTGAAGCTGGGTGCTGGTGTTAAGATGGAGGTCTCTGGGAGATTTTTGCCGTTTGATATTATTTGGCGCTGGGACGTCTCTTGTTGACCAGTGTCCTGAAGTTGGTTCTCCCACCTCAGAGGCAGAGCCCTGACTCCTGGCTGGAGCACTAAGAGCCTTTCATCCACATGGCTCAGAATAAAAGGGAGAAAAAGTAGAGAGAATTAGTAGAAGTATGAAGAAAGAAAGAAAGGAGGGAAGGAAGGAAGGAAGGAAGGAGGAAAGAAAGAAAGAAGGCAACAAGGAAAGAAAGGAGGGAGGGAGGGAGGAAGGAAGGAGGGAAGGAGAGAAGGAAGGAAAAAAGAAAGAAAGAAGATACAGTAAAATAAAATAAAGTATAATAAAGTTATTGAATTAAAAAATAATTATTTAGAAGAAAAAAAAAGGGACGGATAGAACCTTAGGACAAATGTTGGAAGCAAAGCTATACAGACAAAATCTTACACAGAAGCATACACATACACCCTCACAAAAAGTGGTAAAGGGGAAAAAAATCATAAATCTTGCTCTCAGAGACCACCTCCTCAATTTGCGATGATTCATTGTCTAAAGGAGGGAAGGAAGGAAGGAAGGAAGTAAAGAAAGGAAGGAAGAAAGGAAGAAAGAAAGAAAGAAAGAAGGTAAAGTATAATAAAGTTATTAAAATTAATTATTAAGAAAAAAATTTTTAAAAAAAACCATGGACGGATAGAACCCTAGGACAAATGGTGGAAGCAAAGCTATACAGACAAGATCTCACATAGAAGCATACACATACACATTCACGAAAAGAGGAAAAGGGGAAAAAATCATAGATCTTGTTCTCGAAGCCCACCTCCTCAATTTGGGATGATTCATTGTCTATTCATGTATTCCACAGATGCAGGGTACATCAAGTTGATTGTGGAGCTTTAATCCGCTGTTTCTGAGGCTTTTGGGAGGTCTGAGGTCTTCTGCCAGCCTTCAGTAGGTGTTCTGTAGGAGTTGTTCCACGTGTAGATGTATTTCTGGTGTATCTGTGGGGAGGAAGGTGATCTCCGGGTCTTACTCTTCCGCCATCTTCAAGGTCCCCCTGTTTCCATTTTAAATTTCCTCTTTAATTTCTTATTTGGTTCATATATTCACTAGAGATTTTTAAATTTCTATGTATTCATGAATTTTCAGTTTTCGTTTTGTTACTGTTTTCTAGTTACATACCATTGTGGTCAGAGAAGACACTTGCTATGATTTCAGTTTTCTTGAATTTGCTAAGACTTGTTTTGTGGCATAACATATGGTCTATCGTAGAAAATATCCCCTGTGCACTTGAGAAGAATGTGAATTCTGCTGTTGGATATAATGTTTTGTATATGTCTGTTAGGTTTATTTGGACTATAGTATTGTTCAAATCTATTTCCTTATTGATCATCTGTCTGAATGATCTATCTTTTGTTGAGGTAGGGTATTAGAGTCCCCAACCATTATTGCATTGTTGTTCATTTCTCCTTTTAGCTCTGTTAGTCTTTACTTTATGCATTAAGGTGTTCCATTGTGAGTGCACAAATATTTATAATTGCTGTATCTTCTTCATGTATTAACCCCTTTGTCATTATATAAATCCTTCTTTGTGTCTTTTTACCATTTTAAAAGTTTATTTTGTCTGCTATAAGTATAGATACTCCTGTTTTTTGTTTTGTTTTGTTACCATTTGCTTAAAATATTTTCTTATCCCTTCACTCTCAGTCTATGTATGTCTTCAAGGGTAAAGTGAGTCATTTTAGAAAGCATATCATTGGATCTAGTTTTTACATCCATTCAGCCATTCTGTGTCTTTTGTCTGGGGAATTTAATCTGTTTATGTTTAAAGTAATTTTTGCTAAGTAAGGACATACTATTGCCATTTTATTAATGGTTTTCTTGTTACTTTTTGATTCATTGGTTTTTTGTGTGTGTTCTGAGGTCTTGTTAGCACAAGACAGTGTGCTTTGACTGCTGTATCATGTTCTTTTATGTAATTAGTACAGGTTTTACCCTTGTGGTTACCATGAAGCTTACGTAAAATATCTTCAATTATAACACCCTCTGTTAAACTAACAACAACATAACTTCAATAGAATTTCTAAGTATTAGACTTTTAGTTCTCCTCTCCCTCACATTTTAGGTTATTAATGTTACAATTTACATAGTTTTTATATCAGGTAACTAATAAATTTATGTTATGATTGTTTTTACTACACTCCTTTCAACTTTTAAGCTAGAGATGTAAGTGAATTACACACCCCATGTCCTTATTACAGAATCCAACCTTGACTATATATTTACCATTGCTAGTGAGTTTTACAGAGATTCTTATATTTTTATGATGTTAACTAGTGTCCTTTTATTTCCACTCAAAGAACTCCCTTTAGAATTTCTTGTAAGGCAGGTCTATTGATGATGAATTCCCTCAAACAAATTTTGTTTGTTTGGAAAACTCTTTATCCCTCCTTCATTTCTGAAGGGCATCTTTGATAGATATTAGTATTCTTGGTGACATATTTTTTCAACAATATTTTGAATATGTCATACCATTTTCTTGCCTATAAAGTTTCCGATGAGAAATCTGCTGATAGTCTTATGGGGGTTCCCTTGTATATAACTTTGCTCTTGCTGCTTAAAAAATTTTTGCCTTTGAGTTTTGAGAATTTAATTATAATGTATCTAAGCATAGTTTTATGTGGTTTTCAACCTATTTTGGATTCTTTGGGCCTCTTGGATCTGGATGTCTAATCTCTTCCCATGTTTGGGACGTTTTCAGCCATTTATTGCTTTAAATATACTTTGTGCCCCTTTCTCTTTCTCTTCCCCTTCTGGAATTCCCATAATGAGACTGTGTTTCTTTCATTATGTCCAATGAATACCATAGGCTTTCTTCACTCTTTTTCAATCTTTTTTCTTTTTGACTCTCTGGATAATTTCAATTATCCTATCTTTTAGGTCACTGATTGTTTCTTCTGATGGTTGAGTCTGCTTTTGAAACTCTCAATTGAATTTTTTAGTTATTTTATTTTTCAGCTCTAGGATACTTTTTTTAAAATTTCTATTTCTTTGTTGAATTTCTCATTTTTTTCATGCATTGTTTTCCTAATTTTTTTGTCTTTCTGCATGTTCCTGGGGTTCACTAAACTCTTTTAAGAGAACCATTATGAATTCTTTGTCTGAGTGTTCATAGATATCCATTTCTTTAGGATCAGTTATCAGAGTTTTATTACTTTCCTTTGGTGGTATCATATTTACCTAGTTTTTCATGATCCTGATTCTTTACCTTGGTAACTGCACATTTGAGTAAGTGGTCTCCTCTTCCAGACTTTGCAGATTTGTTTTGGCAAAGACAGTTCTTCACCAGTCAGCTCAATTTGGGTTTCTTGATATGTCTGCTGGTAACATCCTTGGGTGGGTGGAACCTGCTATTAGAGTCAATTTGGGGGCAAGGCAATTGTGTGAGCTCCGAGGTTGGGGGTGGGAGGAGTGCCACTGGCTAAGAACAACTGGATGGGACTGCTGATTTGGTTTCCTGCTCAAATGAGAGTGTAGGATAGGCTTTATGGTTGTCTGGATTCTCTGGTCAGGCTTACTAGACAGTCAGCACTAGGTACTATACTCAGCAGTTGGTGGAGCCATGAATGAGCTTCCCTGTGGTGCTGGGGCAGCAGGATGGGAACCAGGACCTACACAACTCATAGTTTTGGGACCCAAAAAAAGCAAGAGTGTGCACTGAATATCCTGGTCAGGTGAGGCCACGAGACTTGCTCTGCAGACAAGGAAAGTGAGAGGCTGTTCTTCCTAGTTAAGTGCCACTATAAGCAGGGCTGTTGGACTGGCTACCCATCTTCCTTGGTTGGGGGATATGAAGGCTGTATTCAGCAATAGGTGGGGCTACAAATAAGTTTCTTTGCCTGGGTGCAGCAAGAGAAGCAACTCCAAGGCCATTAATGCTCTTTGTTTGTGGCCTTGACTCAAGCTGACCCATGCCCCAAGTTCCCTGGATAAACAGGACCACTGGCTTTGCTCAGGGGCCCTTCTGCCTCTTGGTCTAGCATTGCTGGGTTACACAGCTTCTGGGTGTTCTTGTCAGACCTTCCTGTCAGATGGGGATAGAGACCATGTTCTGCAGCTGGTAGGGCTGTAACTCTGGTTCTGGCCTGGCTGGGACTGGGAGGGCCCACTTCAGGTAACTAGTCCCAAATTTTCCTAAATAGGCTTTCTGTTTGAAAGGGGCTGGGAGCTGCTGTTCACCCAAGCTGGGGATATGACCCACTTTTTCCTCCTGGATATGGACAGACCAGGCTCCAGGGCTGGCAAGATTCCTCATTTGTGGGACCTATATATACCCGACTGAGTTTTTTGGTCAGACTCTGCCCCTGACTTGGTTCTGCAGATGATCAAAGCCTTTGGTTGGGACTACTATTTGAGCTCTGCAGGAAGGAACTCAGCCTGCCATAATCCAAGTGCTGGTTGTTGGAAGCGCCTAACCCCTTATCAGTCTCTCAGATTTAAAGGGGTTGAACCCTGCGGATACCCCTGCTATCGCTGTGTGGTGAAACCACAATAAGGGCTCCCGTGAAGTGAACCAATATGCTGAGTGAGGGGAGCTAGGAGTCACCCCTGGGCTCTTTTTTCCCACTGGGGGAACCATAGCCTCCTGTTGGAGTGGTGCTCTGCTGGTCTGGGGGAGGGGCAACGCAGTCAGGGTATAACCATTCCTCTTACCTTTCTAATACAGTCTGTCTTGGTCTCTGTAGTACAGTGGGGTGCTTCAGCCTCACTCCCACGTTCTAGGGTACTCTAAGTGGTGCATAGTCCATGAACAGTTGTTAGTTTTTCCATTTTGGTGACATCACTCTCCCTCTCCAAGTTCTTTACATCAAACTTAATATAGGTGCTACTGTGAAGGGAATTTCCATGTGTAATTAAAGTCCATAGTTATTTTACTAAGTAAATTAAATGGAAAATTATCGTAGATGGGCCTGACTTAGTTGGACAATCTTTAAAATAGATCTTGAGTCTTCCCTGAGTAAAGAGAGATTCTCATCTGTGGACAAAAATGTTTTAGCTTGTGCTCTTGGGTTTACAGCCTGCTTGTGACCTTATCTTTCTGCTATCTGCTCGATGGATTTCAGACTCGTTTAGTCAGGTCCCCACGTATGAGTAAGCACATCACTTTTAATGAATTCCTTAATATAGATATATCCTGTGTATCTATCTATCTATCCATCCATCCATCATCTATCTATTATATATATAAATATACATACATTTATATATATATAAAATCTCTTCTACTGGTTTTGTTTCTTTGTTTGAACCTTGAATGATGATATACTTCCTAAAAATAAATAGGTTTCTTTTTTTCTGTTAAGATTGTACAAATTGTCATTCGATTTAGTAACCCAATCATATCTTAGCAATCAACTTAAATCAATTTCCAAATAGTTAAGTTGTTATGTGTACAATTATCTAGAAGTTTTATAAAATTCAAATTAATTAACTCTAGTGAATTATACATTTCTCTCATGATGAATGTTCTAAGAGGGAAAGATTCTGTGAATACATTATCCATTTTCTCAAAAAGAATGAGTATTAAGCCAAAAGAGTAGCATGTGTATTCTGGGAAAATAAATTGTTTCTAAAGTCAATAATTTATTCTTCTTTTGTTATCAAGCTCAGATCCCTCCAAACCTGAAACAACAAAAAATGTAAATCAAATTTACTTTCACCTTATGTATGGCCCTCATTTCTCTTCTTCTTGGGTCTCTCAGAAGGAGTGGCGTACATTTATAGTCTCCTTTTTTTACTTTTCATTCATTCCTCAGCCATTAAGATTTAGCTTTCATTCTTAAAACTCTGCAAAATTGGTCCTAACTTCTTGTCATTAAAGTTAATGGTCATATTTAATGACCACCTTACTCAACCTCTTAACATTATTCAATAATATTTGACATCTCCTTTCTTCTGGAAAACCTCTCTTTCCATTGGCATCCATGACATAAGAACTTTCTGGTTTTCCTAGTGTTTCCAGATTACTCTTTCTCTGACCATTTTACTGGCTCATCAACCTCTGGCTATACTTAGGTCCTCACAGTCCAGTCCTAATTTTCCTTATTTGTTTCTAAATTCTTTCCTTGGGAGTATTATCCCACATGCATGGGTTCTATAACCAACCAGATGCCAATAAATTTTAAATGTATATCACCATTCCAGGTTGGACCCTTGTATCCAACTGCTTCTTCATTATCTCTACTCAGGTATCTCAAAAGCACCTTTAAGGTAAAGAGTCCAAAATTTAACAAGTGATCTTCCCCTAAGTTTTCCCTCCTCCAGAATTCCCACTTTAGTCAAGAACATCGTTATCCATTTGCACAAGTTAAAAATCTGAGAATACTCCTATCTCCTTTTGCTTCACTTCCTCCTTCCCAGCCCCACTATCATACTTATCACTATGTTCTGTTAATTTTGCAATATAGAATCTGACTTCTCCTCTGTATATCCTCCACTCCCAATCCAACTTCAAGCCACCTTCATCTCAATACTATACTGTAAAAGCCCCCTAATGAGTCTCCATGCAACCACTGTTGCTCAACACACTCCAATTCATTTTTTATACTGTATGCAAAAAACATGTTTTTTAAACCCTACATCTCACCCTATTACTTTTATACTTAAAAACCTACAGTGGTGGCTTAGTCACCTATATCTTTATCACTTTTGGCAATTCTCTCTAAATTTGTCCCAACAAACTTACCTTTTCATTTCCCACTTCGAGGACTCCACATGCCTGCCACACCATATCTAATCAGCACCTTCCCCCAATTACCTTTTCTGCTTTATTTGGATTGTAGCTCAAATGACATTCCTCAGGGAAGAATTTCCTTATGTCCATGATTAGATTCTCCTGTCATAACCTCTCAAGCATCCTACATTAAAAAAATAATAATAATACTGATAACTGTGTGTTCCATGAGAAACTGAGGTGTTTTTCATCTTTGCATTTTCAAATGGTATAATAGGCCAAATACATGGTAGACACTCCAAAAGCGCTTGACGTATAACTAAATGAATGAATGAAGCACCATTACAACGTCCCAGATGGTTTCTGCTAAAGTATTAGTGTTGAAATATGATAAGAACCTTGTGGTGTATGTGAGGAGTATAACCTTATAGATTTCCATATTTATCTTCCTTAATCGTATTTACTTGCATTTGCAGTTTCTAAATCACACACTGATTTTTTTAACTAGAGTTGAAAATTCAGCCCATGATGTGAAAAATCAAGCTGTGCTCTCTCTACTTAGCATCATCACCAAACCACAAATTCTGCAATTAGAAGTGAAACTTTGTATGTAATGTGTGAGAATATCCAGCTTGTTTATCCATAGTTTTATTGCCTCTATAGATCTTTTGGGAGTAAAAATAGTCTTTGCATTTATAATATAAGTAACTGACACAAAAATACACAGCAAGCAGAAAGAGGAAAAAAGTTCCATCTTTTCATGACTCATAGTTAAACCTACAGTTTACATAACCATCAGGCAAGATTTTTAATTACCTATTCCAAATTTGTTTATTTTTTCCTCTTGACTATCTGATGAATGCCAGTCAACAATTGCTAATCAACTTACCTTCTAAAATATGTATATATGTATATGAACTCTTCGGAGTCCTGGAGTTTTAGGATGGTTGTACCAGTAAGCAAAAGATAGAGACTGAATGTAACTTGGATTATATATGAGAAGAACGACAGTTTGGATCAATAAGACCCTAAATACAATTTTAAAATCTTGAATTCCAGGTTCTTGGAATTTCAGCCATCAACTGGTTATATCATAAGATATCCATATTTTTTTTACTGGATAAAGTCAATAGAGTTATTCAAAGAGCTGGATGTGTCTTCAGAAGTTCCAGATGTTGCAGTGATATAAAAGTCCAGCACTGTCAAAATACTGTGGAGTATCCTAGGTCCGAGCTTTGAAGCTATTTTGCTATCACTTTGATGCCAGCACAAAGAGCTTAAGAATTTTCACTTTATCTTCTTTCCCTTGTACCCTTCATTCTGCCTTCAGTAAGATGCAGGGAAATGGAAAAAATGGCCTCGAGTAAACTGATGTTATCTTTTTGTTTCACATTTGGGCCTGAGTTCTCAGACTCTTAGAACTATTTCATATGCTTCTGTATAGTAGAATTCTGACAGGGAGTATGATTATTTTGTAGGAACAAGTCATATGCTATTGGTGGGAGAGTGTGTGTATGTTTGACAGAGCAGTCATAGGCCTGAGAGCTAAGTATCTGCCCTGGAAAGAAGCCAGCTGTAGGTCATGCTTTGTAGGGGGCTTATATAGTGGGAATCAGAAAGGAAAATGGGGTGCCTGTTTAAGTTTGGCATCTAGGGTGCAGGAATATCTTACAGCTGAAGGCATAATCTGGTTTTCTGCTCTACCAGCCCATCTGCGTCTCCCTAGGATACCATCTGGGTTTTATCACCAAGAAGCACATAGCACTGCTACTGTTCTGCCATGCTATAGGCTCCCCTTGTAAGAATAGGTATAGACAGGTAATTCAAGGCACAAACTCCTTTCTGTGATTGAGCTTGGAGGAGGCAAGTAAAAAAGGTATGTCTTGAAGTCTAAAGTTAACTCATAAATTTATGTAAAAATGAAACCAGATGATAAAGGTGGTATATGTGTTGGCCTTAAAATGGTTCCAGTGGAGCTTCCACAATGAAAAGTTCCTCCTTCTAGCATCACAATCACCTCAGGGGTAATTTTAGAGCAATAAGTGGATGTTGTCTCACAAATGTCCACAGTTTAAGGTACTTTTAAAATCAACCTGTAAAACATCGTAGGGTTATCCACAAATGACTACATTTATTGATACTTACCCATAGTCATAGTCACATATTGGACTTTCATTTTTCTCTCCATGTTAAGTAATAAACTTCCATGTAATACTGTGAACTTTCTACCTCAGAGCTAGGAACACATTATCTTGATTCTTTAGCAGGAATAATGATGCTTTGAAGATAATAGACACTGCTATTCATTACCCATTAGAAGAAAGAATGAATAAGGCACCATTATTAAGGAGGCATTTAATACTTTTTTGGTGGTTATATTGAATCAGTCTTGTCTACATACTGAAAATGTTTAATCTCTGCTCAGTGAATGTGAAATAAAGAAATAAGCAAAACTAGCCAAACAACTGCTTAAATTGACTGATTTTATATCAGTTTGATTAAGCAGTTCATTTGTCTCCAGCTGTATAGGTGTTGAGACAGTTTAAATTAACTTAAATTCAAATTCTGACCACCAGCTATGGGGCAAATCAAAATCACAGTATAGCTGAAGTTTACAAACTAGACATTGGGGATTATGCTATTTTCTGATGCATAATAGTAAACGTGCATATAGTATCACTCATCCCCAACTTCATAAGATAAAATGTTTCTCATAAAGACCAGAATGTCCTTTTGTGTATTTCAGTTTTTATAGGATATGGGTGGCTTGTGGCTCATACTGAGGACTGTGGCTCGTGGTCAGCCATAAAAATAAGAGAATTCTGACCACCGACTTAATGAGAAGTTCAGGTCAGAACTGAATTTAGATGGCTACCTTTTGATGACAGATTTTACTTTACATTTGTCAGTTTATTCAGTGTCCTGAAACGTTCTTGTTTGTTTTATGCCACATTGTGTCCTTGTGGAGTTGGGATATAACCATGATTTCCTTAAGAATTCTGGAATTGGAATCACTAGGAAGTATGATAGAATTAGGATAAAAGTTGACTTCCTGTCTTTCAAAGGTTTCCCAAAATCCTGAGATGATTTTATTTACTTTGGTGAAATCATCTCTGAGATTATATCTGAGCCATTAGATAAGGCTGGCATTAAGCCATGTCCTGAGTATTTAAGCTTATACATGTACATGCAAATCCATTTGTTAGGAAGCGATCTGACTTAAATGAACTGCAACCACCTCATGTTCATTCAGGACACAAAAGGTACAGCCGGCATTTTCTATTCTTTTCTCAGATAGCCTAGGCAGAAGAAACACTAGTGGCACTGAGAGGCTAAATGTTTTATGACCAACTTGTTTATACTATAACTATTACATTTGTGTTTATTACCTTCACAACCCACTGTTGAGTATTGTGGAGGATTCCATATATAGAGAGGTAAGACTTCCAACCTCAAACAGAGAAGTCTAGCAGATAAGTCTTGCCCACAAATAGCTATAAAGCAATTCAATGCGTGTTAAGTGTTAAAAGAAAAGTAGGACAAAGTGCCAAAGTGATTCCATGGTGGGATTAAAAAAAAAAAATCCCAACTAATACACTTTGGAAACAAGTCTGTTGGATCCTACACACACACACACACACACACGCATATGACTGATGCTCTCTAAAGCTATTATTCTGCAGAATACTATTCTAGAATGTTCTTAGGTGTGTTGTTGATCATGAAATACTTCTGTTAAAAACGTTTAGAAAATGCTAAATTGTGTATAAGGAGACCACTTATTCTCCCATCCTCATGTTTGTACTAGAGAGTATTGTAAGAGATAATTGAATAGAATACCACCCCCCCTTCCCCCCACCCCTCTCTCTCTGCCTCTCTGGCGCCTGTTTTCCCTTGCTTTGCTTTCCCCCTGTGAACCTGGCATTTATTGATACAAGTTTTTCAGATGATTGGCTGACTACATCAAGGGGCAAATAGGCAATGCTGACATTGTGAAGCAGCTTTGAGGTTCTAGATATGTTTTTGAATCCAGAGAAAAGCTGTGCTCTCTTCTTTAGGAGTTATCGAATGTCCACTAATAAACTGACACTTGGACCCTCATTTAACTCCCTTATCTGTACTCTGTTAGAAACCAGAGGAGAGCAGGAGTAATCAATTGACACTTCCAATCATGACTAGGCTAATCAAGTTAAACAGCTTTCTTTGTTGCAGGACTCTCTAGGTCTAGTGTTAGGATAACGTATAGTGAGAATATTTAAGTAAGGTATTGGGTTGACCAAAAAATTTGTTCGGGTTTTTCTGTAAGATGTTATGAAAAACCTGAATGAACTTTTTGGACAACCCAATATTTAGTATATAGTGTTAACTGAAAAAAATGTGCAACCTAAAGGTTGAGAATTATGTTTTATTTGGTGGACTTTACTGAGGATTTAAGCTCAAGAGTCACTCAGAGACTGGTCCAAAGAGGTAAGGGAAGAGCCATAATATATAGGAGTTTTTGGAAAAACAAACAAAATATATAGTCAGAACATCAGAATATTACTGCTATCTAAAGAAAACCAGACATCTCAAGTTAATGAATTTAGTACTGTTCTATGTATGGGAAGATACAAGGGTCTGAGCTCATTGAAATTAATCCTTTGATATGCACCTTAACTATTTAGGGCCAGTATCCTGTTTTTCTCAATCCTGAACCCCTCAGGGAACACTGTTGGGGGTGGCTGCATTGGCTGATGCCTTGATGGCCTCAACATCCTTTGTTTAGTGAAATGGCAGGTGACATTTTCTGTCTACAACAGTATTTCCTAAATCTGGGGATTTTCCATAAATCAACTTGGAGTAACTAGTAAAAAATACTCCAGAGCTATAATAATAGCTACTATTTACTAGGCACATACTAAGTTCCAGAAACTGTGTTAAATTTTTGGTAATATAATCTCATTTGATGCTTAAAATAGTCCAGCAAAATAGGCATTGTTATGTAATCATTTTGCAGATAATGAGTTAGTCTGAGAAGCTAAGTAACTTGCCCAAAGTTAGAAAGCAAGTAAGTGCCAGAGTGGTAATTCAAACACAGATCTTTCATATTCCAGGATTCTCTGAACCACTGCATTATAACCTGGAATATATTTGGAAAATATTTGTGCATAAGGATACATTTCTTTGGGTTATCTTTCAATTATATGAAATTTTCATAGGGATGTTAAAAATGATAGAAAAGGCTGAGAGTTTGGCTGAATTCTTGCCTTAGTTTTCATATGCATTAGGACAAAAATTAAGCTTCCACATAAAAATATAAGTCTGGTGGCTGGAAAAGGATATCTATTCCTTCTTTTCAATATTGGTAGCAGTAAGTATTACCTATTCAACTCCACAGGCAAGAAGAAAAAATAGAGGGGAATATTTTCACATTTATTTCTATGTTCCAGTCAAGATTTAGATGTATCCGCCAAGAAGATATAACTGAACAGTGTTTTAAGAGATTGCTTATGAGAAAGATCAATGATAATTTAGAGTGAGTAATGTATTCCATAGAAACAGCATAAAATACAAAACTAACTCTGAACCCTGGCATTCTAGGTCTGCTCCTGCAATTGACTTTTATTTTGAAAATCACTTACTGATTTAGTCACTGTTCCAATATTTATGAAATGAGACATTCTCAATCTTGCAAATTCCCCAGGTGCAGCAATGTACTATGCTCAGCTAGGGAGAGGAAAACAATGTTCTTTGTTCCACATTACTGGTTCACCAGGGGCAGCAAGTATTGTGCCTGGCAAGACAAAGAAAACTATAGCAGTGGGGTTACCATTTACACAAGATCTCAGAGAGATTCTTCAATGTACTGGAAACTAGAACTTGGAACAGCATACTGAGGGCCATCAAAGAGTAAAGATTACCATGAAACAGTTAAGACTAAATTGCCAGATAAACATACCTGCCTCCTTAAACTGCTTTGCAGTAATGGCAACTTTGTACATAATTTTGGTGAATGGACACAAGTTGAGGGCTTTAGGAAAGCTTTTGACTTTCTTGATTGAGGTGCTGCCCCTTCCATCTTCTTCCTGTCTTGAATGTGGGAATGATGGGTGGAGTGTATCAGCCATGCTGCCATCGTGATGCAGAAAGCTTGTGGATAAAAGCCAAGGAAAGACAGAAGGGAACGGTACTTGATGATGTCACTGAACCACTAAACAAGCCCTGGATCACTTGTCCCCGGATTTTTTTTTTTTTTTTTTTTGGCATGAGTAATGAGGCACAAATGTTATTATCTAGTTTAAATCATCATTAGTCAGGTTTTCTGTTCCATGTCCCCAAACACATTTCTAACTTTATATGTTGGGAGACATCTCTTCATGGTCTCTGTCATTTCTGCAAGCAGAGACACTGACTGCTTTGTTCCAGACTATCTTTTCAAGGATGCTTGAATAGCATTATAGCCTTGGAAACTAAACATAGTAAATCCTCCCATAGCAAAAGGAGGTTTGTTTACGGTTCAGTGTAATAAAGATAATGCTTCCTTTTGGAACAAAGTTCAAATACTGTCCATTATAAAAGGTTCAGGTTTTTTAAGCTTGAGGTTCCTTTCTTATAACAAAACCCACTATGTGTGCAGGTGTCACCTGCTGTATAGTTCAGGGTGCTGTAACCAAATACAGTAGACTGGGTGGCTTAAACAACAGGCATTTATTTCTCACATTTATGCAGCTCCAAGAACAAGGTGCCGTCAGATTCAGTATCTTTGGAGGAGGGCCTTCTGCCTGGTTTACAAATGGCTGCCTTCCTGCTTTATCCTCACATCTCACATGGTGGAGAGGGAGGGAGAGAGCTTTGGCTTCTTTCTTTTCTTATAAGGGCACTAATCCCATCATGGGAGTTCCACTCTCATGACTCGTCTAAACCTAATTACTTCCAAAGGCCCCACCTCTGAATACTGTCACTTTGGGGATTAGGGCTTCAAGATGAGAATATTGAGGAGCCACAAACATTCAGCCCATAGCCCTTGGCCCTATTCATATGCCTCCACAGGACTTGAGGCTAGGACAGCTGGTGAAAATGCTAATACCTTACCTACTGCTATTGTTGTGAGTAAAAAGTACTTTGTCAAAGACCCAGGAGTCTTGTATCTTCTGCTTGCATCCATGAAACTGTGGCAGTATTACTTGTTAGCCTGCAAGTAGGGTTAAACATCAGACTGAGCAATTCTCAACAAAATGATTTTTTTCCTTCCAGTTTTATTGAGACATAGCTGACATACGGCACTGTATAAGCTTCAGGTGTACAGCAAAATGATTTGACTTACATATATTATGAGAGGATTACCACAATAAGTTAAGTGAATATCCATCATTGCATATAGATACAAGATAAAAGAAACAGGAAAAAAATTCTTTGTGTTGAGAACTCCTAGGATTTGCTCTCTTAACAACTTTCATATATATGTGTATATATAATATATATAAAACATACAACAGTGTTAATTATATTAATTATGTTGTACATTACATTCCTAGTACTTATTTATCTTATAATTGGAAGTGTGACTACTTTCATCCACTTCTGCCTTCCCCTACCTCTTGCCTCTGATAAACACAAATGTGATCTCTTTCTATGAGATAGTTTGGTTTTATTTTTGGAAGTATAATTGACCTACAACACTATGTTGCCGGTGCACAACATAGTGATTCCATATTTCTATACATTACAAAATGATCACCACAATAGATGAGTCTATTTACCATGTGTTACCATACAAAGATATGACCACCTTACTGAATATATTCCCCACTCTGCATCATTCCCAGGACTCATTTATTTTACAACTAGAAGTTTGCACTTCTTAATCTCCCTTACCTATTTCACTCATCTGCCACCCCCTGTCCCCTCTGGAAACCACCTCTTTATTTCTGTTTCTATGATTCTCTTTCTGTTATGTTTGCTCATTTGTTTGGCTGTTTAGATTCCACATGTAAGTGAAATCATATAGTATTTGTCTTTCTCTGCCTGACACATTTTACTTAGATAATAATTTCTAGGTCCATCCATGTTGTTGAAAATGGCAATATTTCATTCTTTTTTATTGCTGAATAATATCCCATTATATACAACATCTTCTTTAGCCACTTATCTATTCATGGGCACTTAGGTTGCTCCAATATCCTGGCTATTGTGAATAGTGCTGCTATGAACACTGGGGCGCATGTAACTTTAAGAATTAGTGTTTTCATTTTCTTCATATCTATACCCAGGGATATAATTGTTGGATCATATGGTAGTTCTATTTTTAGTTTTCTAGAGAACTTCCATACTGTTTTCCACAGTGGCTGCACCAATTTACATCCCTACCAACAATGTATAAGAGTTCACATTTCTCCACATCCTTATCAACATTTGTTATTTGTGGTCTTTTTAATGACAACTGGTCTGACAGGTGTGAGATGATATCTCGTGGTTTCGATTTGCATTTCTCTGATGATTAGTGATGTTGAGAATCTTTTCATGTGCATATCGGCCATCTGTATGTCTCCTTTCGAAAAACATCTATTCAGGCCTTGTCAATTTTTAATTGGGTTTTTTTTTTGATATTGAGTTTTATGAGCTGTTTGTATATTTTGCATATTAATCCCTGACTAGTCATATCATTTGAAAATATTTTCTCCCATTCAGTAGGTTGTCTTTCTGTTTTCTCCATGGTTTCTTTTGCTGTACAAAAGATTTTAAGTTTAATTAGGTCCCACTTGTTTATTTTTTTTTTTTTAAATTAATTTTTGGCTGCCTTGGGTCTTCAATGCTGTGTGCAGGCTTTCTCTAGTTGTGGTGAGTGGGAGCTACTCTTTGTTGTGGTGCATGGGCTTCTCACTGAGGTGGCTTCTCTTGTTGTGAAGCATGGGCTCTAGGAGCATGGGCTCAGTAGTTGTGGCATGTGGGCTCAGTAGTTGTGGCTCACGGGCTCTAGAGTGCAGGCTCAGTAGTTGTGGTGCACAGGCTTAGTTGCTCCACGGCATGTGGGATCTTCCTGGACCAGGGCTCGAACCTGTGTCCCCTGCATTGGCAGGTGGATTCTTAACCACTGTGCCACCAGGGAAGACCCCACTTGTTTGTTTTTGCTTTTGTTTCCTTCACCTTAGGAGACAGACCCCCAAAAAATATTGCTATGATTTAGGTCAAACAGTATACTGTCTATGTTTTCTTTTAGGAGTTTTATGATTTCTGGTCTTACATCTGTGTTTTTAATCCATTTTGAGTTTATTTTTTATATGGTGTGAGAAAATGTTCTAATGTTATTCTTTTACACATAGCTGTCCAGTTTTCCCAGCACCACTTATTGAAGAGACTTTCTTTTCTCCATTGTATATTCCTGACTCCTTTGTCATAGATTAATTGACCATAAAGTGAGTGGGTTTATTTCTGGGCTCTCAATTCTGTTCTATTGATCTATGTGTCTGTGTTTGTGCCAGTACCATACTGTTTTGATTACTGTAGATTTGTAGTATAGTCTGAAGTCAGCAAATGTGATTTCTCCAGCTCTGTTCTTTTTTCTCAAGATTGTTTTGGCTATTCAGGGTCTTTGGTTTTTCTGTATAAATTTTAAAATTATTCTAGTTCTGTGAAAAGTGCCACTGGTAATTTGATAGGAATTGCATTGAATCTGTAGATTGCCTTTGGTAGTAGAGTCATTTTTAAAATGTTAATTCTTCCAATCCATGAACACAGTATAACTTAACATCTGTTTGTGTCATCTTCAATTTCTATCACCAGTGTGTTATAGTTTTCCAAGTTCAGGTCTTTTACCTCCTTTGGTAGATTTATTCCTAAGTGTTTTATTCTTTTTGATGTGATTTTAAATGGGATTGTTTCCTTAATTTCTCTTCCTGATAGTTTGTTGTTAGTGTCTAGAAATGCAACAGATTTCTGTATATTAATTTTGTATCCTATAGCTTTACCAAATTCACGGATGAGCTTTAGCAGTTTTTTGTTGGCATCCTTAGGATTTTCTATGTATGGTACCATGTCATTTGGAAACAGTGACAGTTTTACTTCTTCCTTTCCAATTTGGATTCCTGTTATTTCTTTTTCTTGTGTGATTACACTGGCTAGGTCTTCCAATACCATGTTGAATAAAAGGGGTGAGAGTAGGCATACTTGTCTTGTTCCTGATTTTAGTGGAAATGCTCTCAGTTTTTCACAATTGATTATGATTTTAGCTGTAGGCTTAATGTATATGGCCTTTATTATGTTGAAGTGTATTTCCTCTATGCCCACTTGCTGGAGAGCTTTTTTTAATCATAAATGGATATTGAATTTTTTCAAAAGTTATTTTGCGTTTATTAGATGATCATGTGGGGTTTTGTTTTTTTTTTTTCTGCGGTACACGGGCCTCTCACTGTTGTGGCCTCTCCCATTGTGGAGCACAGGCTCCGGACGCGCAGGCTCAGCAGCCATGGCTCACGGGCCTTGTCGCTCCGTGGCATGTGGGATCTTCCTGGACCGGGGCATGAACCCGTGTCTCCTGCATCGGCAGGCGGACTCTCAACCACTGTGCCACCAGGGAAGCCCTGATCATGTGGTTTTTATTCTTTAATTTGTTAAAGTGGCTTATCACAATGATTGATTTGCAGATATTGAACCATCCTTGTATCCCTAGGATAAATCTCATTTGATCATGGTGTATGATCATTTTAATGTATTGCTGGATTCAGTTTGCTAATATTTTGCTGAGGATTTTTGAACCTATGTTCATCAGTGGTATTGGCCTATAATTTTCTTTTTTTGTGATATCTTCATCTGGTTTTGCTGTCAAGGTGATGCTGGCCTCATAGAATGAGTTGGGAAGCATTCTCTCCTCTGAAATTTTTTGAATTGTTGAGAAGGCTGGGTGTTAACTCTTTTCTAAAAATTTGGTAGAATTCACCTCTGAAGCCATCTGGTCCTGGATTTTTGTTTGTTGGGAGTTTTTAAATTACTGATTCAATTTCATTACTGGTAATTGATATTTTTTATTATTTGTAGTTTTTATTTCTTTTTGGCTCAGTCATGGGAGATTGTACATTTTTAGGAATTTGTCCATTTTTTCTAGGTTGTCCATTTTATTGGCCTATAAGTTGTTCATTTTATTGGCCTATAGTTTCTTATGTTTTTTTGTATTTATGCGGTGTCAGTTGAAACGTCTTCATTTCTGATTTTACTGATTTGGGGCCCCCTCTCTTTTTTTTCTTGATGAATCTGGTTGAAAGTTTATCAATTTTGTTTATCTTTTTAAAGAACCAGCTCTAAATTTCATTGATCATTTCTATTTTTTTCTTTTTAATTTCTACTTCATATATTTCTGCCCTGATCTTTATTATTTCTTTCCTTCTACTAACTTTGGGTTTTGTCCATTCTTTTTGTAATTCCTTTAGGTGTAAGGTTAGGTTGTTTGAGATTTTTCTTGTTTTGTAAAGTAAGCTCAATCACTTTAAACTTGCTTCTTGGAACTGCTTTTGTTGTGCCCATAGATTTTGGATCATTGTTTTTTGTTTTCATTTGTCTCCAGGTACTTTTTAATTTCTTCTTTGATTTCTTCAGTGATCCATTGGTTGTTTAGTAGCATATTGTTTAGTCTCCATGTGTTTGTGGTTTTGCAGTTATTTTTCTTGTAGTTGATTTCTAGTCTCATGGCATTGTGGTAACAAAAGATATTTGATATGCTTTCAATTTCCTTAAATTTACTGAGGCTTGCTTTGTGGTCTAGCATGTGATCTGTCCTGGAGAATATTTCATGTGCACTTGAAAAGAATGTGTGTTCTACTGCTTTTGGTTGGAATGCTCTCTTTATATCAAGTGCGTTTGGTCTAATATGTCATTTAAGGCCAGTGTTTCCTTATAAATTTGTCTGGATGATCTGTACTTTGACAAGTTAAACTCCTCTACTACAATTGTGTTACTTTCAAGTTCTCCCTTTATGTCTATTAATATTTGTTTTCTGTATTTAGGTGGTCCTATTTTGGGTACATATACATTTACATTTTTATATAATCTTGGATTGATATTTTGATTATTATATAATATCCTTCTTTGTCTCTGGTAACAGTTTTTGTTTTAAAATCTATTTTGTCTGATAAAAGTATTGCTACTCTGGCTTTCTTTTGATTTCTATTTTCATAGAATACCTTTTTCCATCCCTTCACTTTCAGTCTGTGTGTATCCTTAGGTATGAAATGAGTGTCTTGTAGGCAGAATATATACAGGTCTTGTTTTTGTATCCATTCGGCTGCACTATGTCTTTTGATTGGAGCAGTTAATCCATTTCCATTTATAGTAATTATTCATATGTATGTGCTTATTGCCACTTTAATTGCTTTTGGTTTGTTTTTGTAGGTTTTTTTTTTCCTTTCTTCTTCTTTGGTTTTCTTCCTTTGTAATTTGTTGACTATCTTTAGTGTTATGTTTGAATTCCTTTGTGTGTGTGTGTGTGTGTGTGTATCTATTTTAGATTTTTTATTTGTGGTTACCATGAGGTTTATATATAGCAGTCTCTCTATATATGTGGTTATTTTAAGCTGCTGATTTCTTAATTTCAAATGCATTTTAACAGCTAAGCATTTTTACTCCCCTCCTTTCATAGTTACTGTTTTTCATATCAAATTTTCATCTATTTGTTTTCTGTATTCCTTAACTGCTTATTGTGGATTTAGATCATTTTACTACTTTTGTCTTTTAACCTTCCTACCAGCTTTGTGTACATGGTTGATATAAGACCTTTAGTATATGTTTGCCTTTACTGATAAGCTTTTTCCTTTCTTAATTTTCATGTTCTAGCTGTTGCCTTTCTTTCTTCACTTAGAGAAGTCCATTTAAAATTTCTTGTAAAGCTGTTTTGGTGGTGCTGAACATTTTTCGTTTTTGCCTGCCTATAAAACTTTTGATTTTTCCATCAAATCTGAATGATAGCCTTGCCTGGTAAAGTGTACTTTGTTGTAGTTTTTTCCCTTTCATCACTTCAAATATATCATGCCATAGTCTTCTGGCCTGCAGAGTTTCTGCTAAAAAGTCAGCTGATAGCTTTATGGGAGTTCTCTTGTATGTAACTTGTTGCTTTTCCTTTGTTGCTTTTAATATTCTCTCTTTGTAATTAAAATGGAAACAATTAAAGATGTGTCTTTGCATGGTCCTCTTTGGGTTGATCCTGTTTGGGACTCTATGTGGTCCTGGACTTTGATGTCTTTTCCTTTCCCAGGTTAGGAAAGTTTTCAGCTATCATGTCTTCAAGTATGTTCTCTGCCCCTTTCTCTCTCTCTTCTCCTTCTGGGACACCTATAATATGAATGTTAGTATGCATGATGTCCTGCAGGTTTCTTAAACTGTCCTTATTCCTTTTTATTCTTTTTTATGTTCAGCATCAGTGATTTTGACTACTCTGTCTTCCAGCTTGCTGATTCATTCCTCCATATCATATAGTCTATGTTGATTCCCCCTAGTGTATTTTTTTAATTGGGGTATAGTTTTTTTATAATGTTGTGTTCTTCTAGTGTATATTTCATTTCAGTTATTATATTCTTTATTTGTGTTTGCTTGTTGTTTATATTTTCTCTTTGTTTAAAAAATTCTAACTTCTATCTTCTACTCTGTTCATTCATTCTTCTCCTGATTATTTTGGTCATCTTTATGATTATTACCCTGAACTCTTTCTCTGGTAGATTGCCTGTCTCCACTTCATTTAGTTCTCTTTTGGGGCTTTATCTTGTTCCCTCATTTGGAACATATTCCTCTGTCATCTCATTTTGCCTAACTTGCTGATTTTATTTTGATGTATCTGGTAGATTGGTTATGTTTCCCAGCCTTGAAGAAGTGGCCTTTTGTAGGAGATACCCTATGAATCCTAGAAGTGCACTCTCCTCTGGTTGCCTGAGCTATATGCTCCAGGGGTGCCCCCTCTGTGGGCTGTTGATCCTTCTGTTGTGGCAGGCTGACAGGTGTGGCAGCCCCCAGTCTGGTTGGTTGCTAAGCCCATCTTTTGTGGAGGCTGCTGGCTGCTTGTAGGAGAGGCCAAGTCACAAGGCAGCTGGCTGTGGAACCCTGGGAGTCCTTGGGGCTACTGCTGGCTCACTGGTGGGCAGAGTCAGGGTCCAGGAGATTCCAATACTATGTTGAATAAAAGGAGTGAGAATAGGTATCCTTGTCTTATTCCTGATCTTAGAGGAAATGCTTTCAGTTTTTCACCATTGAGTATGATGTTGGCTATAGGTTTGTCATAAACGGCCTTTACTATGTTAAGATATGTTCCCTCTATACCCACTTTGTTGAGAATTTTTATCATAAATGGATGCTGACAAATTGATTTTGAATGGAGTAGTCAAAATCAGTATGCATGTGAATCCCATAGATAAGTATTATTGTACTCCCTACGTACAAACTAAAATGCTGATTAAATTATGGCCACTATTTATTAAAGAAAAAAACAAAATTTCTAATCAACTTGGTATTTGTAAAAACTAACAATGCAATATACCTACATATAAGTTTAATTGGTTGTATATTCAGCAATGCAGAGTGGAACTGAAAAATTGAAGAGAATGTCCTAGAAAAATTAAAAGCTGTTTTATAGTGAGTGAAAAGAAAAACAGTATTAATTTTGCAGAAAATCATATCTATATTGTCATGGATGACCTTGAGATGCATCTAGAATATAGTGAAAGGTATCAGAGAACAAGATATATGGAAGACTGAATATGGGAAATAAAAAATAACAATAACTGATATCCTAGAAGTGAACAGAATGAGAATTCCAATATGATAATACTATTCCTATAATTCTAATAAAACTTTCTGAAATGGAAAAAGACCTGAATTTGAATATCAAAATGACCATGACTTATGAGGAAAAAAAAGAAGAGGAGTTAAATGAGATTAAAAAGTAAAGAACAAAAAATACAAGAATATAGAGAGAATAAGTATATTTTACATTGAAAAAACAAATCAGACTGTTGTTAGCTATTTGTTTCACAGTATTGAATGCCAGAATACCATGAGCAAAAATAACTGAAACAACTTAAGTGCATACAAATAGACAATCAGACAAGTAAATTATTTTATATCAATGATAAAATAACTTGTGACAGTTAAAGTAATAATAAAACACTAGTATACTAATACAGACAATTGTGGAAAATGTCCATGAATTAATTTAAACTAAAGTGTTTCAATTGTATGTTTATTTCTCTCTGTGTTTCATTCTGTACATTTTATTCAGGTCTATATTCTTATTTTTAATTTCCTACAGCTGTGCCTAAGGTAGTGTTTGATCTATCTACTGAGATTCTAACTTCAATAATTTTGTTTTTCAATTGTAGAAGTTAATTTGGGTTATTCAAATGTTATACATTCAGACTTTGCTTTTTTGTTTGCTGAGTTTGCTTTGTTTGTGAATGAGCTAGTTCAAACACAAAAGGGTAGATATAAACAAGCTACAGAAGAAAAAGATAAGAACAACTGTGAAACAAAAAATCTAAAATATTGATGCTTTGCTTTAAATTGTTGTTAAAAACAAAAATAGTCTTTAATATCATTTTTTCCACTTCTTTCATTTTACTAAGACTTTTGAGGCTTCAGAAAAATCAAATTTTATGACCAAGGCACATAGGTAATTAGTGACAGAAATTATATTAGAACTTTGTTCTTTTGATTCTCAGTTTAGTTTTAATTCTTTCATAACTTCAGCAGGAGTGTTCAGAGCACTGTAATGTTTTAGGATGCTCAATGTACTTTGAATACGTGTAATAATACAATGTAAAATAGGACAGTGTTTGCGACTTCCCTGTGGTCCAGTGGTTAAGACTCTGTGCTTCCAATGCAGGGGGCCTGGGTTTGATCCCTGGTTGAGGAACTAGTATCCCACATGCTGTGTGGCATGGCAAAAAAAAAAAAAAAAAAGGACAATGTTTCAGTGTTATCTAAATTTGACCTACTTAAACCTAGCATGCTAGCAAAAATAAGCATTCATTAAACACCCATTAATGTTTACTTTACAGCACTTACAGAAAAATTAAGATATGTGCTTTTTACAAAGCTAACTAGAGATGTCTAAATTCATAACTTTATTTTATGTTTAAATATTTCCATTGCTCAGTCAGAAAAGCTTGTAGGTATCCCATTGATGTATTTTTTAAAAACCCATTGAAGTTTTTAATAATGTTTTTTTCATATATATAACCCAATATTTAGTGCCTAGCCTGGCAGATATCAAGTCTTCAATACATATTGAATAAATGAATGATTTCTTGAAGAAAAGACAGAAAAAAAACTATTATTCATGCCTTGACAGTAATTAGATAAATGGACACCTCAGGAACACTTTTTCATCCTCAGTTTCTACATCTGTAAATGACATATTTGGACAATGTCATGGATCCCAAATAGTTTTTAATTTGTTCACTAATTCTGATTGAGAATAGTTTCATGGCACTGACTTTGTGATAATGAATATGCTGGTACATCTAGGCTCAGCTAGGAAAAGCATCATGTTCAGTTAGTGACATGTATCATGTGCACAGGATAAGAGGTCACATATGAACCACACATTTTTCTACATATTAGGGGGCACATCAAAGACATTACTACCCATTTCATAAGTGGACCAATTGTTCTGTTTCAGAGGTCATTTCTAGCTCTGATCGTCAATAATTTGGGGGTCCTCTTATTCTTCTCCTTTTCTCTTGTTCATTCTTTCTAATGTAACAACACATTGCTAGCTCCATTTCACCAAAATGTACTAATCTATAATAAACAATAACTTTTACACACTTTACTGGGAGTTTAAAAAATAGCTTAAGGGGTATGTGGAGGAAATAGATGGTCAGTTGGAGTACTTTATTTAGTTCACTGATTCTCAAAATTTTCCACCCCATAGTATAATACAAACAAAAGAGAATGAAATGCTTGAGGACCAAGTCTGTTTTTTGCTACAGATTCCTCAGCTATTCAGGGAAATTACATCTGACTATTACCTGAAAATAAAATCTTTGACTTTTTTTTTGTTTTTTAGCTCCAGAAAACTAAATTATTTTATTATTCAAATGAGGCTCACTTCTGTTTTCAATATATTTTAAAATAAATTTGTAAATTCTAAAGAAAAGAAAAAAGAAAGAAATGGAAATTTGAACCTTAGTTCTTCATAGTATCTTAGAGCTGATGGAGACCTGTAAAGCATCATTTTATCAATGCATCCTCCCTGTCCTCATAACTGCTGTATTTCTCAGTACCTAGCCCAGTGCTGGGTGGGCATGCATTAGGTGCTCAAAGGGCAAATATAGCTATTGCTTGAATGAATGAGTCAACCTGCTCTTGGTCATCTACAGGTGGTACCTCAGAGACAAGAGCATACTTTGGTTGGAAGGGGAGAGGGGAGCATGCCTCCTTATCCCTCTCCTGAAAGGCTCAATTAATACATGGATTGAAAGTTAACTCTTCCTTCAAAGTACAACTAAAATAACGCCTCCTTTTTGAAGTCTTCTTTAATACATCTGAGATGTAATAAATCATCATTTCTCTATGTTCCTGTAACAGTTATTTTTTCTTATTTCATCGTGACTGCTTTGTATTATAGGCAGTTGTTTACAAACTCCTAATTCTAAATTTTAAATTAATTGAGGGCGATGATTGGGTCCTACTCATTTTGTTAAATCTTAGAAGAATAATAAGAAAATATTGTTTTTTAATTAATGAAGAGACTTGAAGTTCAGTGATGGTCCAGTTAGAGTCCCCTAAATTAGTCAGAGGTGGAGATGAATCAGGGAAGGAAAGTGGAGACTCTGAAGTAGGTAACTATAGCACCCAAACTACCTTCCTTCCAAGAGACCTCTGAAGCAATTTCTTCATTCAAACTGGAGTAGCAAAGAAAGTCAACACATTTCACATTTTTTCTCTGAAAGGTTTTCACTTCAGAAAAGAAAATATGGGTTATTCCTACTATGACTGATCTAACCAAAAAGAGATTTTGTTTGTTTGATTTTTAAAGTGTGTGAGAATGATGCTTGGAATCATTAAATAAATACTGATTATGAATGCAAATTTAAAGATAGAGTGATTGAATATTAAAGCTAGGTTGGATTCTGGAGATGACCCAAGTCAATTGAGTGATTTTCTAAGTGGGAAACTTAATATCCAGAAAGATTTAGAGATTTGTCTGAGAACAGGAATAAACAGCCCTGAACATGTAAGAAACTGACATAAGCTCATCTGGGAAGTTTTCAAAGTTAAAGCAACTTTTCTAGAAATCATGGGCAAATTTATCAGCTTTTCCAAGATGAGAAATCATATTTCAAAAATTCCTAAGTCATGTATAAACACTCAGGAGATCAAGGAAAAAATAAGGCTTTATTTTGAAAATATCTCTGCAGCCTGAAAATGAGAATAGAAGCTTTTCCTCAGGCAAAGGGAAGATTTCTAACTCCTGGAGAGCTAATAAGAGCCTCAGAAGGCAATGATAATAGACATTCCAAATTCCGTGGAACTTGAAGGCCCCTCTAGCATTTGTGGACACTTAACTTATATTAAAAAATGTAATTCAGGGTTTCCTAAATTTTTATCTTTCCCTGCTTTCCTTTCTTCTATCTCCTTTACCTTATGATATTTATAAACATATGCTAAAGCATGCATTTCCAGTCTCTACTAGGTAAATATTTTTTCCACATTCTTAATTTAAAACATGGAAAAAACAACCACCTTTTCTTTTAAAAATTGTTAAATTAAGTTTCATTTGGCTTGCATATAACATTTGATTAATTTTTTTCTTTCTGTGTGTCAGAACATTTGTAGAAATGGAAGTTTTCCACCCTACGTTAAAAAGCTTTTAAAACAGGACAAATGTAAGCTTAATTTCAAGTTGGCTGCGATTTCTGTAAACTCTTTCTTGTTTGTTTCATTTATAAGGACCATGTGAAAATTTGCTTAAAGGTGCAGGAAACTGGGTGTCAGGAGAAGCACTTGGTAGAGACAAACCAGTATTAAACTTAAACGATATGGATCAATTTTTTTCCTTTACAGTAAGAACTCTGCTTGGAAATTGCTTGCTATGACGTGGACTTTAAGACTTTGGATTCCATCTGAAGTACTTGATTGAAGAAATTAAGAATGATCTCAATACAAGACTTCTTTGCTTATAACTTGCTCCTTAAGTTAGATAACACTTTATTCTCACAGTTTTGCACTATTTTTCAAGGACTGAACATTCCAGCCTCCAAGTGTTTGTCATCATTTGCACCCCCTTTTTCTAATTCTGATATATATCATGGTGAGATTGCACACCAGTGGATCTGCTTTATCACACTTTAGGTGTAAAGATAGTCCTGAGAATTTTCCTAGTTGAATCTTAACTGTCAGTTAAATATTTTTCTAACCTAAATTATGCAAAACCCAGATGTTCTTCAGACCTAAATATGGTTTATTACAGGTTTGTATTCCCTATTGGTGTTCATTGCTTCTGCCATAATTGCTTTCCCTGCTGGAGTTATGGGTTTGAATCATGGCCATAATACCTAGTTATTTACAGAAATGGAGATAAAGCAGGAGAGGCTGATCATTTCAAAAGAAGAAACAGTAATTAGGCTATAGAAAAGCTGGATTGTTTATTGAGAAATTTTTGTCCAAATAAGAACTCAAAAGTTATTTATCTTTAAATTTTTATTTATTCCCCTCCTATTAAAAAAAAAGCAGCAGCAACAACATAGCTCGGACACTAACTCTTCCTAGCTATGCACTGTTTTAATAATTTACTTCATACAGCTCTAATTCCTGTAGAGAACTCAGGACTGTGCAGTTATCATTGAATTAGCTTGTATAATTTATAATAAAACAAACAGACTTAAGGCTGTTTACTTCTTCACAACTAAAAGGGAAAAAAAATTGTCCTACAAAGTTCATCGTTCTGTGATTTATATTGATTTCTTCTTTTCCTTCTCTTGCAGTTTCCTTCCTGGTTCATCTACTATAATACATCCCACATGGTCATGGTTTCAAATTGCACAATTATTTTATTGTAGTTTGAATCAAATTCAGGGTGAAAGTTATATAGACTTTTGATATTAGAAAATATGTAAATGAGATGGTATCATTCATATTATATATTGAGGCATTTCAGGAACAAAGAGGTCAAATACTTGGTTGAAAGTCAGTAAGTCAGTTATAGCATCTCTCATTACTCAATTAGCTTAGCCCAGTTTGAAAATGTAGTGCCATTTATGCATGTTCTCTTTGTTTGATGCACTTGCAGTTGGTTAGCACTCTCCAGGCCTTCTAATCTGGAGTTACTCTCCTTTCTTATTAGGTCTTCAACTTTCATATAGAAGTCAGATTCATACATTCATTCTAGGAGTAAATACTTTTTATTTGATAAATAATGTTGAACTCAGCTACATGCCAGGCATTCTGCCAGGTACTCAGGATTCAAAGATGAGCAAAACAAATTTGATCCGACCAAGAGTTGCCATCTGGTCATTTGTCTCTTTGTTTAATATCTGAATCCTCCATTAGACTGTAAGCTTCATGGGGTCAGATGTTTTTTTTGTGTACCGTTGTATGTCCTCTGGCCAGTAGAGTGGTGCTATAATATTAACTGAATGAAAGAGGAGAATAGTAGTACGAGTTTAAGTAAGACAATTTTGGCTGTGGAGAGGGGAGGGAAGAGGGAGAATTTGACACTCAAGGCACTGCTAGCATCAGTCTTGGCCGTGCTCTTCTGCCAAAGGGAGTGGAAAGGTCCAGGCAGAAGAAAGACAGAAACCCCCAGCAATGTGAAGGCCTGAGAGAACTGTCTCAGAAAAATATCCATTACCAAACAGGTAAGCAATAGTTACAGGAAGATGGCTTATTTAGAGAGCAAAGATCATTTGGAAACAGGTAGGAGAAGAGAGAAGCAACCACAAACCCATTGTTGATGGGATCAGTTGGAACACAGTTTTAAGTAAAGAAAAGCTCTGCTCAGCACATGTATTCCACATCCCAAAGGCTTTAGTAAAAGTCTCTTATCCCATACTAAAAGATGAAATGTGCCTGTGTTAAAATGACCAAATTTAAAATTCTCCAATTGAAGTTCTATGAGAACTTTTTCCAAGGTTATACCCTAATGATTAAGCAATCTATAAAAATAATGGGTGTAAAGATGATTTGTGTGTGAGTGTGTGTGTATATAGCAAGTGTGGGCTATAATGGAATGACATTAAAATATTATGGTTCTTACATTGTATGCTTTTCCTTTTCCCTCATTCCCACCTGTATTAGAGTTCTCCAGAGAAACAGAATCAATAGGATCCAATGGGTGGATCTACATATCTATCAATTTATTTACTTATTTTAAGGAATTGGCTCATATGATTATGGAAGAATGTCAAGATCTGAAGCTGACAAGCTGAAGACTCAGGAGAGCCAATGGTCAACTTCCAGTTGGAAGGCAAGAGAAGAGCTGTGTTCCAGCTCAAAGACAGGTAAGTGCAGAGAGCTAATTCTTTCTCCCTTACTCTTTTTTTTTTTAACGTCTTTATTGGAGTATAACTGCTTTACAATGGTGTGTTAGTTTCTGCTTTGTAACAAAGTGAATCA
>NW_021703768.1:50991683-51165604 GCF_005190385.1 Monodon monoceros
ACATTTGCAAATAAATATCATCTACAGAGAAACTAAAAAGCATCTGTAAACCATTAGTACTAATGAGACAGTTCCAAAGAGTTATGGATTTTCATTGATGTATAAAATATGAGAGTATTCATATATACCAGCAATAACTAAGAAATGTAATAGAATATATTCACAGTAACAATAAATATAATGTGTTCATGAATAACTTTAACAAATGATATGAAAAAGCAAATTCAGAGTTATATTATGGAAGAACATGAAAAATGACCTAAATGAATGAAGATACAGATATTTACATGATGTTAAATGGAAAGTCATAATATTAAATATACCAATTAAATATACCAATATTAAATATACCAATATTAAATATACCAATACCAAAAATACCAATATTATCAAAGTTCTGGTCAGAATGGCCATCATTAAAAAGGCTACAAATAACAAATGCTAGAGAGGGTGTGGAGAAAAGGGAACCCTCCTACACTGTTGGTAGGAATATAACTTGGTGCAGCCAGTATGGAAAACAGTATGGAGGTTCCTTAAAAAACTAAAACAAGAGTTGCCATATGATCCAGCAATCCCACTCCTGGGCATACATCCAGAGAAACTCTAATTTGAAAAGATACCTGCACCCCAGTGTTCATAGCAGCACTATTTAAAATAGCTAAGACATGGAAACAACCTAAATGTCCATTGACAGATGAATGGATAAAGGAGATGTGGAATATATACACGAATACTACTCGGCCATAAAAAAGAATGAAATAATGCCATTTGCAGCAACATGGATGGACCTAGAGATTGTCATACTAAGTGAAGTAAGTCATAAAGAGAAAGACAAATACCATATGATATCACTTACATGTGGAACCTAAAATATGACACAAATGAACTTATTTATTCAGACTCACAGACGTAGAAAACAAACTTACAGTTACCAAAAGGGAAAGGGGGTGGAGGAGGGATGAATTAGGAGTTTGAGATTAGCAGATACAAACTATTAATACTGTATACAAAATGGATAAATAACAAAGTCCTTCTGTGTAGCACAAGGAGCTATATTCAACATCCTGTAATAAACCATAATGGCAAAGAATATGAAAAAATATATATGTATATGTATAACTGAATCACTTTTCTGAATCATCAGAAATTAATAAAACATTGTAAATCAACTATACTTCAACTAAAAAACTTATCCAAGTTAAGTTATAAACTCAGTGCAGTACAATTAAAAAATCTCAGCAAACCTAGACATAAACAAAACCGATGTTGAAATTTGCATAAAATACGTGACAAAAATAAAAACTTTTTAACTTTATGGAAAGAATATATTTGATATATTTTTAGGTATATAAAATAAAAAAATGTTTAATATCCTAAATGTGAAAGAAATCCTGTAAGTCAGTAAGAAAACAAACACCTTAACACCCTGGAAAATAGGCAAAGAATATGAACAGGCAATGCACAGATTAGGAAACCTAAATGATTGACATACGAAAAGATGCTCATCTTCTTAAATGATCAAGGAAATGCAAAATTAAAACAGTAGTGAGATACCATGCCATATCCATCAGATTGGATATAAAGTGTAAAGTTTGACAATGACAAATATTGGCAAGTTTCTAAGGAAATATGGACTCATAAATCACAGATAGTGAGTATACATTTGCATAGCTGCTTTGAAGACCAAAAATATTTAGCAAACATGCCAAGTCTACTTTTAGGTATACATTGAAGATAGGTATACATGTACTCTCAGAGGCATGTACAATATTGCTAATTACAACATTAATTATAATAGCAAAAAATAAAATGGGTACACTACAACACTTTATGGCAGTTAGAATTGAAATAACCAGATATAAATATAGCCACTGAACAGATCTCTAACAAATATTTAATGAAAAAATATAACTAACATAATATAATTATGAAATACTGAACACCCACATACCAAAAATATATATTATTTTATATATTTTTTTGAATTTTATTTTATTTTATTTTTTATACAGCAGTCTCTTACTAGTCATCCATTTTATACATGTCAATCCCAATCTCCCAATTCATCATACCACCACCCTCACCCTACCACTTTCCCCCCTTGGTGTCCATACATTTGTTCTGTACATCTGTGTAGCTATTTCTGCCCTGCAAACCAGTTCATCTGTAACATTTTTCTAGGTTCCACATGTATGCGTTAATATATGATATTTGTTGTTCTGACTTACTTCACCCTGTATGACAGTCTCTAGATGGATCCACGTCTCTACAAATGACCCAATTTCGTTCCTTTTTATGGCTGAGTAATATTCCATTGTATATGTGTACCACTTCTTCTTTATCCATTCACCTGTCAATGGGCATTTAGGTTGCTTCCATGACCTGGCTATTATAAATAGTGCTGCAATGAACATTGGGGTGCATGTGTCTTTTTGAATTACGGTTTTCTCAGGGTTTATGTCCAGTAGTGGGATTGCTGGGTCATATGGTAATTCTATTTTTAGTTTTTTAAGGGACCTTCATACTGTTCTCCATAGTGGCTGTATCAACTTACATTCCTACCAACAGTGCAAAAGTGTTCCCTTTTCTCCACACCCTCTCCAGCATTTGTTGCTTGTACATTTTCTGGTGATGCCCATTCTAACTGGTGTGAGGCGATACCTCATTGTAGTTTTGATTTCCATTTCTCTAATAATTAGTGATATTGAGGAGCTTTTCATGTACTTCTTGGCCATATGTATGTCTTCTTTGGAGAAATGTCTATTTAGGTCTTCTGCACATTTTTTGATTGGGTTGTTTGTTTTTTTAATATTGAGCTGCATGAGCTGTTTATATATTTTGGAGATTAATCCTTTGTTCATTGATTTATTTGGTAATATTTTCTCCCATTCTGAGGGTCGTCTTTTCATCTTGTTTGTAGTTTCCTTTGCTTTGCAAAAGCTTTGAAGTTTCATTAGGTCCCATTTGTTTATCTTTGTTTTTATTTCCATTACTCTAGGAGGTGGATCAAAAATGATCTTGCTGTGATTTATGTCAAAGAGTGTTCTTCCTATGTTTTCCTCTAAGAGTTTTATAGTGTCCAGTCTTACATTTAGGTCTCAAATCCATTTTGGGTTTATTTTTCTGTATGGTGTTAGGGAGTGTTCTAATTTCATTCTTTTACATGTAGCTTTCCAGTTTTCCCAGCACCACTTATTGAAGAGACTTTCTTTTCTCCATTATATGTCCTTGCCTCCTTTGTCATAGATTAGTTGACCATAGGTGTGTGGGTTTATCTCTGGGCTTTCTATCCTGTTCCATTGATCTATATTTCTGTTTTTGTGCCAGTACCATATTGTCTAGATGACTGTAGCTTTGTAGTATAGTCTGAAGTCAGGGAGTCTGACTCCTCCAGCTCCATTTTTTTCCCCTCAAGACTACTTCAGCTATTCGGGGTCTTTTTTGTCTCCATGCAAATTTTAAGATTTTTTTGTTCTAGTTCTGTAAAACATGCCATTGGTAATTTGATAGGGATTGCATTGAATCTGTAGATTGCTTTGGGTAGTAGAGTCATTTTCACAATATTGATTCTTCCAATCCAAGAACACGGTATATCTCTCCATCTGTTTGTATCATCTTTAATTTCTTTCATCAGTGTCTTATAATTTTCTGCATACAGGTCTTTTGTCTCCTTAGGTACGTTTATTCCTAGGAATTTTATTCTTTTTGTTTCAATGGTAAATGGGAGTATTTCCTTAATTTCTCTTGCAGATTTTTCATCATTAGTGTATGGGAATGTGTATAGGAATGCAAGAGATTTCTGTGCATTAATTTTGTATCCTGCAACTTTACCAAATTAATTGACTAGCTCTAGTAATCTTGTGGTATCTTTAGGACTCTCTTTGTACAGTATCATGTCATCTGCAAAGAGTGACTGTTTTACTTCTTCTTTTCCAATTTGTAATCCTTTTATTTCTTTTTCTTCTCTGATTGCCATGGCTAGGACTTTCAAAACTATGTTGAATAATAGTGGCGAGAGTGGACATCCTTGTGTTCCTGATCTTAGAGGAAATACTTTTGGTTTTTCACCATTGAGAATGATGTTTGCTTTGGGTCTGTTGTATATGGCCTTTATTATGTTGAGGTAGGTTCCCTCTATGCCCACTTTCTGGAGAGTTTTTCTCATAAACGATGTTGAATTCTGTCAAAAGCTTTTTCTGCATCTATTGAGATGATCATATGGTTTTTATTTTTCAATTTGTTAATATGGTGTATCACATTGATTGATTTGCATATATTGAAGAATCCTTGCATCACTGGGATAAATTCCACTTGATCATGGTGTATAATCCTTTTACTGTGTTGTTGGATTCTGTTTGCTAGTATTTTGTTGAGGCTTTTTGCATCTATATTCATCAGTGATGCTGGTCTGTAATTTTCTTTTTTTGTAGTATCTTTGTCTCGTTTTGGTATCAACGGGATGGTGGGCTCATAGAATGAGTTTGGGAGTGTTCCTTCTTCTGCAATGTGTTGGAAGAGTTGGAGAAGGATGGGTGTTAGCTCTTCTCTAAATGTTTGATTGAATTCACCTGTGAAGCCATCTGGTCCTGGACTTTGTTGGAAGATTTTTAATCACAGTTTCAATTTCATTACTTGTGATTGGTCTGTTCATATTTTCTATTTCTTTCTGGTTCAGTCTTGGAACGTTTTGCCTTTCTAAGAATTTGCCCATTTCTTCCAGGTTGTCCATTTTATTGGCATGGATTTGCTTGTAGTAGTCTCTTAGGATGCTTTGTATTTCTGCGTTGTCTGTTGTAACTTCTCCCTTTTCACTTCTAATTTTATTGATTTGAGTCCTCTCCCTCTTCTTGATGAGTCTGGCTAATGGTTTATCAATTTTATCTTCTCAAAGAACCAGCTTTTAGTTTTATTGATCTTTGCTATTGTTTTCCTTGTTTTCAATTTCATTTATTTCTGCTCTGATCTTTATGATTTCTTTCCTTTGACTAACTTTGGGTTTTGTTTTTTCTTCTCTCTCTAGTTCCTTTAGGTTAAAGTTAGATTGTTTATTTGAGCTTTTTCTTGTTTCTTGGGGTAGGCTTGTATAGCTATAAACTTCCCTCGTAGAATTGCTTTTGCTGCATCCCATAGGTTTTGGATCATCGTGTTTTCATTGTAATTTGTCTCTAGGTATTTTTTTACTTCGTCTTTGATTTCTTCAGTGATCTCTTGGTTATGTAGTAACGTATTGTTTGGCCTCCATATGATTGTATTTTTTACATTATTTTCCCTGTAATTGATTTCTAATCTCATAGTATTGTGGTCAGAAAAGTTGCTTGATATGATTTCAATTTTCTTAAATTTACTGAGGCTTGATTTGTGACCCAAGATGTAGTCTATCCTGGAGAATATTCCGTGTGCACTTGAGAAAGAAGTGTAATCTGATGGTTTTAGATGGAATGTCCTATAAATATCAATTAAATCTATCTGATCTGTTCTGTCATTTAAAGCTTGTGTTTCCTTATTAATTTTCTGTTTGGATTATCTGTCCATTGGTGTAACTGACATGTTAAAGTCCCCCACTATTATTGTGTTACTGTCGATTTCCTCTTTTATAGCTGTTAGCAGTTGCCTTATGTATTGAGGTTCTCCTATGTTGGGTGCATATATATTTATAATTGTTATATCTTCTTGCATTGATCCTTTGATCATTATGTAGTGTCCTTCCTTGTCTCTTGTAACATTCTTTATTTTAAAGTCTATTTTATTTGATATGAGTATTGCTACTCCAGCTTTCTTTGATTTCCATTTGCATGGAATATCTTTTTCCATCTCCTCACTTTCAGTCTGTATGTGTCCCTAGGTCTGATGTGGGTCTCTTGTAGACAGCATATATATGGGTCTTGTATATGGGTCTTGTTTTTGTATCTGTTCAGTATATGGGTCTTGTTTTTGTATCCGTTCAGCCAGTCTATGTCTTTTGGTGGGAGCATTTAATCTATTTACATTGAAGGTAATTATCAATATGTATGTCCCTATTACCAGTTTCTTATGTGTTTTGGGTTTATTATAGGTCTTTTTCTTCTCTTGTGTTTCCTGCCTAGAGAAGTGCCTTTAGCACTTGTAAAGCTCGTTTGGTGGTGCTGAATTCTCTTAGGTTTTGCTTGTCTGTAAAAGTTTTAATTTCTCCTTCAGATCTGAATGAGATCCTTGCCAGGTAGCATAATCTTGGCTTTAGTTTCTTCCCTTTCATCACTTTAAATATATCCTGCCACTCCCTTCTGGCTTGCAGAGTTTCTGCTGAGAAATCAGCTGTTAACCTTATGGGAGTTCCCTGTATATTTGTCACTTGTCCCTTGCTGCTTTCAGTAATTTTTCTTTGTCTTTAATTTTTGTCAATTTGACTACTATGTGTCTTGGCGTGTTTCTCCTTGGGTTTATCCTGCCTCTCTTTTCTTCCTGGACTTGGGTGGCTATTTCCTTTCCCTAGTTAGGAAAGTTTTTGACTGTCATATCTTCAAATATTTTTTTGGGTCCTTTCTCTCTTCTCCTTCTGGGACCCCTATAATGTGAATGTTGTTGCATTTAATGTTGTCCCAGAGGTCTCTTAGGCTGTCTTCATTTCTTTTCATTCTTTTTCCTTTATTCTGTTCCACAGCAGTGAATTCCACCATTCTGTCTTCCAGGTCACTTATCCGTTCTTCTGCCTCAGATCTGCTATTGATTCCTACTAGTGTATTTTTCATTTCAATTATTGTATTGTTCATCTCTGTTTGTTTGTTCTTTAATTCTTCCAGGTCTTTGTTAAACATTTCTTGCATCTTCTTGATCTTTGCCTCCATTCTTTTTCCGAGGTCCTGGATCATCTTCACTATCATTATTCTGAATTCTTTTTCTGGAAGGTTGCCTATCTCCACTTCATGTAGTTGTTTTTCTGGGGTTTTATCTTGTTCCTTCATCTGGTACATAGCCCTCTGCCTTTTCATCTTGTCTATCTTTCTGTGACTGTGGTTTTTGTTCCACAGGCTGCAGGATTGTAGTTCTTCTTGCCTCTGCTGTCTGCCCTCTGGTGGATGAGGCTATCAAAAATATATATTATTCATGGATAAACATATGTAGTAAACATGAACTTGAAGAATACATACCGAATTCAGGATAGTATTTTTGAGAGAAGTGTGGGAAATGGGATTACAAAAGAATAAATGAAATCAAATTTTTAATATTGTTTCATTTATTAGGAACACCTCTGAAGCAAAAATACAAGTTTAATATTAATTGGTTTGGGTGGTAAAATCATGAAAATCTAACTAACTGTTAAGTTAGCTTCTGCACTTTTCTGTATCTTTAAATCTTTCCAAAAATATTTAAAAAGTACTAAATTTTTTTTTTTTCCTACGGTACGTGGGCCTTTCACTGTTGTGGCCTCTCCTGTAGTGGAGCACAGGCTCCGGATGCGCAGGCTCAGCAGCCATGGCTCACGGGCCCAGCCGCTCCGCGGCATGTGGGATCTTCCCGGACCGGGGCATGAACCCGTGTCCCCTGCATCGGCAGGCGGACTCCCAACCACTGTGCCACCAGGGAAGCCCTAAAAAGTACTAAGTATTTTAAATGCGATGATAATTATAGGCTCAAGAAAAATAAAAGGCCATAAAATGAGATGACTACATTTTTTACATTCTTTTTCCCCCCCACAATTAAATGAGTGAAATAATTCTGTTTAAACAGTTTGAACTTAATCTCACATTAGATCTAGAAGCTTATAAACATATTTGTATCTATCATATAATGCCTTGATTCTTTCCAAAATCAATGAAAAAAAAGCATCCTTTGCTAACAAAGTGAGCAAGCTGCCTGAGAACCATTGCTTTACAAACTATTACTTCCAAGAGCTATTATCTCTGCTTTTGTTTAATTTACCATTAAGGTTGAGTTCTATGATGCAGTAGAAATGTCCTTTTTTATTTGAAAACTGCGGGATGGCTCAGTTTTGTTTGTTTGTTTTTCTTTTTTCTTTTTGGAAAGCTTTTATTTAACATATGGGAATCAAAATATCCATCTCTCAGAAACCCCTTCAAAGCATCTATGTCCAAAGAAGCCCTTACCCTCTGAAATTTTACTCCCAATTTCACTTTATCCAAGGTTTTTTTCCAGGAAAGGCAAAGTTATTTAGATGACATTTGAAGGTGCATTTTCTCTCTAGGAATAACACTACTTTAACTTGGTGGTACTTGCAACCAGTCACATCCCAATAACCAGAGCAGAGCAAGTCCTTGAAATAGGATTCCTCCAGAGACAATAAAGTTTATGACCCAGCAAAGCCTGCATAAAATACATTCAAATTCTTCTAGTGGATGCAGATGCCTAACTTAATCTGTGTCCCTCCCCTAAATATATTTTTTTTGTAATTTTAAAATTTTGAATAATTTCAGACTTACAGAAAGTTGTAACGATAGGACAATGAACCCCTGGACATCTTACCTACACACACAGACACATACTATTATAATTTTGCAGAGTCACTCGGCCGTAAGTTGCAGATACAATGCCTTTTTAACCCTAAATATGTCAATGTGCATTTCCTAAGAGTAAGGACATTCATTTACATAATCACACTAAAATATCAATATTAGGAAATTAGTGATGATATAATACTATTTAATTTCTGTTTTGTCAATATTTTGCCAATTCCTACAATAATGACCTATGTAAGCTATATATATATATATATATATATATAGAGAGAGAGAGAGAGAGAGAGAGAGAGAGAGACAAAGACAGACAGCAGGGTTCAATTTAGGATCACATGTTTCATTTAGTTATCAAGTCTCCTTAGTCTCCTTTAATCTGGACAATTCCTGTCTGTCTTTGCTTTCCATTCCCCTGACATATTTTGAAAATTTTGAAAAATAAAGAGCAATTATTTCATAAAAATCTTTCTCAATTTGAGTTCGTTTGATGTTTCCTTGTGATTACATTGAGGTCATGCATTTTTGTCAGGATATCAGTATTTTAACTGCTGCTTTTTCATTGTTTCCTTTCTCCTGCTTTGCTCATCCCTTTATTTTCAGCATTTCTGAATCACTTTGGTTTAGATGTGCCTCTTTTATAAAGTATATAGTTGGACCTTGCTTTGTGAGTAAAATTGTAAATAATTTTTCTTTTAATAATTGAATTTAGCCCATTCATATTTATTGATATGGCTGATATATTTGATCTCAATTCTGTCCTCAATTCTGTCTTAATTCTATGTATATAGTATTTTCTGTGTATTTTCTCAGCATTTTCTCATAACCTCTTGAGTTCTTACATGTTTAAAAATGAGGTTTATAGTCTTGATATTTGAAGGACATCTCGGCAGGATATAAAATCCTTAGATCATAATTCTTGAGTTTTTTGAAAATGCTCCTTCATTATTGCTTTTCTCTAAGTCTCTTGCCCTTATAACTCATTAGATCTTTTTGACTGAAAACACTGGGAATTATTTGGACTTATGTCCAAGAGTCTTAGTAGGATAGGCCTTAGATTTGATCATGCTATGTCAATTTTCTTAGGTACTCAGTGAGCCCTTTCAATGCATAGATTTCAAAGTTTTCTTTTGTTTCTGGAAAATTGCCTTAGATTATTGTTCTAAATATTAGTTCTGTTCCATTGTTTTGTTTTTCTCCTTTGGGGACTTTAATTATTCATGTATTGGATATTCTCTGTTTTCCATTATAATTACTTTCTTCCTGGCCCTTTTTATTTCTTTTTTTATCTCATTTTAATTGTTTTGATTATTGTCCTCTTCATTGACATTTATTGTTTTCTTTAATTTATTCATCATTGAGCAACTTGTAATTTAGTCTCTTTTTCTTATATTTCTTTACTGAATGGAAGAAATTAGTACACATTTTATTTATTCCTTCCTTCTTTCTATTTCTCCTCTTAGAAAAGTGATTCAAGATAATTTTTTCATATTGGCAAATATTTATTTGAGAAGGTTTATTTTATAGAGCTATATGGCAGTTTTCTTGTTTTTGGTTGGCTTTTAGAGACAATTGTTATCAGGTGAAATGTTTGATTTTAATTCTCTGTTTTCTTCTTAGCATAAATGAAGACTGCTTGCATCTCTGCATTTAGTAACTAGGGATGAAAATTTGGGAGATTTACAAGATTCCTAGTTCTACATCACCCTCTTCTGTCAGTGTAGCAAAGCAAATGTTTTTTTTTAGTGTGAGCGCAAAGTGGAGAAAAATGTCTTATGATATTTTATATTTGTATTTATCTTACAAAATTCTAAATGTTCTCATCTTGTTTCTTTTTCCTCTTATTACACAACTTCCAAAGAGCTCTTTTCCCTTGCCCTAATCCCTCTTCCACAGAGTTTTTCCATACTTTGCTCACTGGAAATCTTGGTTGGGGAGTTGACAAATAGCTCCACTAGAAATTAGCTGTTTGTTTGTTTATTTACTAACTGAAAGATTCTTTACATTCTATAGTGCTTTACAATTTTCAAAAGTTTCACACACATGATTTTTAATAATCCTATAATAACCCTTTTTTGTCCTCTACCCCTATATTGCCCCTCCGCCCCCCACTGGCAACCACTAGTTTCTTCTCTATATCTGTGAGTCTGCTTCTTTTCTGTTTTATTCACTAGTTTGTTGTTGTATTTTTTAGATTCCACATATAAGTGATATCATACAGTATTTTTCTTTCTCTGTCCAACTTATTTCACTTAGCATAATTCCCTCCAAGTCCATCCATGTTGCTGCAAATGGCAAAATTTCATTTTTTATGGCTGAGTAGTATTCCATTGTATATACCACATCTTCTTTACCATTTATCTGTTGATGGATACTTAGGTTGCTTCCGTACCTTGGTAATTGTAAATAATGCTGCTATGAACATTGGGGTGAATATATCTTTTTGAATTAGTGTTTTTGCTTTTTTTGGATATATACGCAGGAGTGAAATTGCTGGATCATAGGCTATCATCCAAAAAAACACAAATAACAAATGTTGGCAAGGATGTGAAGAGACCGGAACACTTGTACACTGTTGGTGGGAATGTAAATTGGTGCAGTCACTATGGAAAACAGTATGGAGTTTTCTCTAAAAACTAAAAATGGAAATTGGTTTTTATTTTTCTACTTACAGGTAAATTGAATTGTGTATTTTACTCTAACTTATAGTCTTCTGAAGAATGGGATTTGTGTGGGTTCACATTTTACCTTTGTTGATGCAGAGCTTTTACAGAATGTATTGGAACATTTTAGATTTATGTAGCCACCATTTCTTGACCTATCTCTCTGAATTCTTGATTCCTTCAAATCCTCATATTGATAGCAAAAATAAGATTTTGAGATATTAACCATGCCAAATTATTTCTCAAAATATTAATCTGTATTCAGTTTTACAGGCTTTTGACTTTTTATTTTTAATCTTAACTCAAGTATGTATAATCTGACATTACTAAGATACTCAGCAATCTTCAGTTGTCACTCTCTAGATATTCCTCTCTCTGCTGCCAACCACACCTCTCATGACCCTTCACTACCTAAACCTGAGATGTTTCTAAAACAAGAAGCTCTGCATCAGGTTCTTACCAAAAGTTTGCTATGAATGTTTGGGGGACACCCTCAAAAAAATTCCATAGAAATCCACAAAATCTCAATCTGTAAAATAAGCTAGTTCTGTACACTAAAATCCATTAAGCACAGACTCATAACTTGAGGGAAATATCATGAGATTCAAACTGCATTTGGCTGATCCATTTTAGCTTATCTGCTTCAACCCCCATTCCCTCCTCTGTTCCTTTCCCCTTCATAGCAGACAATTTTCATATTCCATCCATATTCCCTCAACATTCATCATTCCAATGCATGCCAATGATTTCTTACTGCAATTATTCACAATTCTTTTATTGAGAGCTTTCTATGGCCATAGGAACTGTAGTGCAGCTCTTTCCCAGGGCAGTTCCAAAATGTCTACTCTCAATGAATGGAGAAACTCTCAATCAATGACATATGGGAGTTGGTAGTTGGTGAATAAATATTCTAGCTTCCTTGACCCAGAACAACTCTGTGGAATATTCTACACAGCATCTCAGAGGTGTGCATCAGGCATTGAACCCCACAGAATCTCAGCAGTCTGCATCAGGCATTGAGCCCCACTTGCCTGAAGTGATAAGATACACTTTCTTGGCTCACATCTGCATTGCCCAACTAGTGCTTCCTGTGATCATCTCTCAAAGAAACTATTTTCACTCAAATCCTTGTCTCAGAATCTGGTTTTGGGGGAGACCAACCTAATACATATTTCCATGAATCCATAAAATAACCTGTATTCTAGGCCTATTGTCTAACAGTGAAGACCAAAGAGAGTTATTTTTGCCTTCTAGGATATCAAGCTCTGTGGAAAAGATCTTAGTCTAGATTGTCTGGAGTTTTGGCTATTTAGCTCCAGGGACTTCAATTTGCTTGGAAGTTTCCAAAATTTTTGAAAGCCATGAGAGCAGTATTTAAATGGACTTGATTAAATTGAACTGAAGTAAACATCAGGGTAGCTTCAAATGGAAGCATATTTATGATCCAGTCCTTTATAATAATTGCATATATACCCAGGAAACACCAGTCTCAGCTCTGACACTAAGTAGTTAGACAGTCTTGGAAAACTCATTTCACCTTTCTAAACTTCAGTTTTCTAATCATCAAAATAAATAGTTGAAATAGATGCTCTCTAAGCAGTTTTCTGGCCATAGTGCTCCTTGATTCTATGACTCTAAATAGGACTCTGAGATCCATCACATGCCACATATAATTTTTTTGCCTAATCATTTTTCTCAGAAGTTAAACTTATCAACAGTGTCCTTTCTCTACACCTATTAATGAATTCAGATTTAGTTCTGATTCATCCAGCTACACCTTAATTTTCACTGGCTGGTTTCTAAATTATGGTAGCTCATAGAAAACTAAAACACTCTCCCCATCATTAAGCAGAGATTTTAGGTATTCTTTCCACCCAGCTACCCAGAAACATTTTGGTGTTCCATAATTTCTGAAAACAGGAAGAGATTACATAGATAAGCCATCCATTTTGATCAGTCTAAATTCATGGCCTGAATCTCCTCCAGTTACATAACAGATGTTGCATAGAGGAAAGAGCTTGTCAATGATAATTAAACTTCTTTTCTGAACTGAGAAACTGAGCTTTGAAACCAGTTTCTCTTGAGTGGAAAATATTGATCCAAGGGAGAATCTAACATAGAATGAAAGCAAAGGAATCAAAGTGTGCTAATGGAAAGAAAAGGAATTGAATTTGTAAATTTGGCAGAGTGCATTCACACTAAATCTTGAGAAGAAATAGAGGCAAACAAGAATAGAAAAAGGCAGGGTAGTGGAATGATTTGTATTCTTTTAACCATAAGAGTGAAGAAAGCTAATAACATAGCAGAAATAAGACCAAATAAGCTAAGAGCTCAGATTAAACATCACAATACTCGTTCCACTCACAGTTGCCCTGATAATTGAAACTTCACCTTATGGCAATAGATTAAAAAGAGGAAAATTACATGAAATGTAGCAAAGAGTAATTCCTAATGACCTCCTCCTGGAGGAAAATCCGGAGAAGAGCCTGGGGAGGAGTTGGCAATATAGAATAAGAAGGACACAATGAGGGGAAGAATACAACACTTGAACCTGAATTTTCAAGAAGAGAAAGATAGGGACCTTCTATTACTTCTGCTGATCAAACTGGTTTTAGGTAATAAGCAACATCTTTGCTATCTACACGGTCTTAACTTGGTCTACTCATCTACTTGCTTCTTGGCAAGAAACCTCAGAAATCAGAAACCCTGGATAATAAAAGGTGAATGTTTTTCTCCACATGGAAAGGCTCAGGGTAATCTAGGTCTACTGCCAAGGTCACTTTCTAAATTTGGCCTCATCCCAGAGGCTAGGCCAGGTGAGTCAATACAGTGAGTCAACCATTGCTATTACAGTTTGAAAAGAATAAGCTAAGTATAAAATTTCTTTATCTTTAGAATTTGACACTAAAATAATCACACTAGGATGAGGAGCAGGTCTGAAAATCAAAAGGTGAGTAGATCTCAGTCAGATTGGAATGGTTCTCCCAGTTTTCTGTGGCAGCTCATAATTCTTAGAGCTACTTGGCTACAGAGAACCACTCTAGCAGTCATGCCTGGCCCGAGTGACGCATGCAGTCCACTGAAGGGACTTGCTGGTCAATATGGCTGGTTATATGCAGAGACATTGCCAACATCTGCACAAGCAGAAAAGGAAAAATAAAACTAATAAGGGAAATCAGGATCTAGGTTGAAATCAGCTTTCCAATTTACCAGAAAATTTGTTCCATTTCATTTTACTTGTGCATATAAAGCCTGGCAGATGCAATCTTTGAACAAGTTGATAGCTGATGAGAGTCATCTTGGTATAGTGGCTAAAACATAGATTTTAAAAACCAAACAGATCTACATTCAAACTTTGGTTCAGTCACTTAACAAGCTATGTGATCATAGACAAGTTATTTAATCTCTCCAAACCTTGACTTCATTTCCAACGTATGATGAGTATAATAATGCCTCCCTTACAGGGCTTGATAAGGGAATGAGTTTAAAGCACCTATAGAGTAGGGGTTCATTAAATGGTAACAGTGGTGGTAGCAGGAATGATATTCATTAATGGGTGTGTTAATGTTGGTAATTATTGTTTTTATTTCTGTTATTACTAGGATACCGTTTCTACATTTTTCTAATGAACATACTACCTCTTTCATGGATTTATTTCAAGATCATTTGATATTTTTTTTCCTACCTCAGTGGAGAGGGAAGGAAAAGGATGATACCCAAAATCAGACATTTCCAGAATTCTCAGTAAATAGTTATCTTGTTATCTTACTTTGGATCTAGGTTGTTAAGCATTTGAGATTGAAAGTTTCCCAAGCCAAGTTCACACTCCAATACTGGTAGAATGAGAGATGATGAGAGGATATTGTGGCCATTTTACTAAGGGTCTTGATGTAAATCAAGACCTGAAACAAAGAAACACAATATAGTTTTACACTGTGATCATGCTCCAAAGAGATCCTGCTCCAAATTCTAATAACTGTTGAGTAATTAAGGGATAAGTTAACTTTTCATTTAATGACGGTGTTAGCTTCCACAGTTAAGTAAACATATAATGCCATAGCTGGTGCCTTACAACAGCCTAAAAGTGAAATGGAGGCCAGACAAAACATGCAGGGTGAGGAGCAGAAGTAGATAGAAGAGTGGCCTCAGTAGTGGCTGACAAATAGGAAACAATCCACAAAAGGATGACGGCAATTCAAGTTCCATTCCAGGAGGATAGAAAGTCAAATGCAGCAGCCCAAAATGAAAAGAGTGGTTCATGGAGCCCTCGTTGGCAATGAGAACAATGGGAGCATCACTTGAGGGTCAGAATGTCTAAGGGAATTTGTCTGAAAATAAGGAAAGAATTGAAACTGAGCCTGATCCTGGGATACAGACTGAAACTAATGAAACTGACAAGGCCTCATCCTGCAGGAGAGAATATAGTGATGGGCTGAAAAATCAGAGCAAGCAATGGGATGTGTTACTCTGTGCAAGCATTATTCAAGGAGTGGGAATGTTGCCCAGAGAATTGTGAAAGCGTAGAGACTTGCAGTCTCCGTCCAAGAGCAGAAAAACATGATGCACAAAGATGTTCTGTCTCTGTTTCCAAAAAATACATGGCATAACTCACAGCTAGCTGAACACTCAGCAAAAACAGCTGGGATGGGGTTAGGCCAGGGCAGAGGTTCACACTAAGCTAAACATGACTCAGTTGTGCATTCAGGTACATCTTATACTTTTTCATTTTGATCTATAATGGTGAGAAGAAGGAAATATTTTACTCTGTAATGATATTCTAGAATCTAGAACATTAGGCTGAATAGTCTGTGTTGACTTATGAGCCTCGTTGGATGCTATTTGGACATTCATGATGGAAAAGAATATTTCAAACCCTCAGTGTATAATGAGGCACAACTCACTGTCTTCCAAATATACTAAAAAGAAAAATCATCATAGCATAACTGGGGCATGCCCTTACAAGTGTTGAGCAACTGGAAAGCTATTTGGGGGTTCAAACTGGAAAGGAAATTCTCCTTGCCTTCATCAAAATGTATCACTCTAACTCCACTGCCATTCCAGGGAGATAAAAGGGGATATAAGTTGTAAAAACTGAATTTTAACAAGCATGTTAGAATTTTCGTATCTGAATGAATGTTTGCTTCTCCAAAGCAGTTACTTTGGGAAGCTCTATGCTAATTTCAGAAGGCTACCTGGATTGAAGGTATCAATCATTTCCTCGCATTCACAACCCTTCTCTGAGAGCCTGTGTCGTAAACAGTCTGGGGAGGTACAGCCTTATTTGCACTCAGTTTCCTGGCTGCAGGGACCTGAAATGCAAAAGTCTGGCTGGAGCTGAGATATGGCAAAACAAAGCCATTCCATCTCAGAATTCACTTGCTGGGGAATCCAAACTATGACATAGGTATTTGGAACAAGATTTATTATATATGGCTAAAACTTAGCCATGTTAATCAAAAATTCCTTGGAAGTTTCCAAGTTGGCTTTTATCTGGATTTGGACTTAGAGCTCATATCACTTTGATTTGCAAGTTTTTACTATTATAGAACCCCAGTGGCAAAGTATAGTTCTATCTTAAGCAAAAAAAAAATCTATAAAGCCTTTTTTCTTTTAAAAAAAATGTGAATTTTGTACTGTATTAACATATATTCAATTGTTGTAATATTACATAATACTTTCAATAATATCACTATTTGAATTTCTTAACTTTTCCTCAAGATCTTCAACTAAAATCAAAAGCATCCCCACTCCCAGGAAAACTTGTCCTGTGGTTTTTCATACCTTTTCACCACTGTGTATTGCCCAGAAAAATTATTTGCAATTTCTTGGCAATACTAAAGGAGGAGGGGCAAGGAGAATGTAGAAAATGAGAGGAAGGTAGTGAACAATACCACAGAAAGAAATCACAATTTCACCTTGTAAGACTGGGCCACATAGTCATCATTTTCTGATGTGTTCTCAAGTAAAGCTGAAACTACCTAAACTCAGACAAGGGAATGGCATGTCCTTGTCTTTTGTTTCTTCTATAGTCTCTGTATGCTGTAGGTGGAAGGAAAGGAACAGGGACAGTATTGTCAATTTCAGGAAAATCTCACTCTAACAATCCAAAAGCTCAAAGCTCACTGTCAGTATCAAACCAAATCAATCAGCATTGCCTTATTCTTCTATTCATTCTAGGAAGGCTACACTGGAAGTGAAAACAACTGAGATAAAACCTATAATGCAAAAAGAAAAAAATAATTCTAGAGGGAAGGCCATGTCAAGATATAAAAGCAAAAAGTGGTGATGTTTCTGCTTTTTGCATAAATTTAACACTACATCAGAGGATACTGCAGAGAAAGTGACAACTCTTGGAGCTGTTCTTGAAAGTGGATAATTTTAGAAGAAATTTGTCAATCAACTAATTCTTAATTAATAAAACAGTTGAATAATAGCTTCATGTTACTTTTCTACTGTCCAGTGTTAATCTCATTTGCAATTATTTTGAATATTTATCAAACCCTGAAGCAATGTTGGGTTTTCCAGTGTCTTTCATAGCCCATAAAAGAGGCATGAAGAAAAATTTCCCATTACAACCTATAGTGATGAGAAGATTGGAAACAATGACAATATTCTTTAAAAGACTAAAAAAGATACTTCAAAGTAATAGAAACAGGAGTACTATAACGAATTATTAATAATTTTATATTAATATTAGCATTTATAATTTTATAATTAAAACTTTGCTGATAATACTAATGAGTTGTGGTTCTGTTCATTGGTCAGGCCATCATCTTTGTCTGAAAATACTAGTTTACCTTAGTGGTCTATTTGGCAATTGTATAACCTCAGGCAGGTGTTAAATCCTAAGCAATTCTGGTTCCTAGCAAAAAAAAAAGCAACTCTCAAGAGAAGATCAGCTCCTCTGATGTCAGAAATCTACTTACCCTTTTCTAACCCATCCTAGCTGGAATGCCTCTTAGGGACCTATTGATTCAGAAATCTTCTCCCCAAAGGATTCTTGGGCCTTGAAGTTCTCACAATAATGCAATCCCTCTAGAAGCATTCCTCATTTTAAGAAAATTTAGCATAAGCTATTTCTTGTCATATATTTATGGAATTTATAAAATTCTAAGGACCACACTTGTGAGAAGAGTAGGTCCCTACCTCTCTGGTTTTAACAGGAAGGGAAGAGAAAAGGTTTTCAGAATCACCCTATGAGTTTTAAAAGTACCCATGCCATGACAACCAAAGGCAATGAGTGATCTTTAACTGCATCAGGACATAAACAAAAGAACAACTATAAGGAATATTTTGGGGACAAGTAAGAACTTGAATATTGGCTGCATATTTGAAAATGTGATTTAACAATGTCAAATTCCTTGAGTGTGATAATGGTATTATAGTAATGTGGGATAATATCATTCTTAGGTAATACATATTTAATTACTTTGGAAGGGAAGGTAAACTGTCATGATATCTACAATTTACATGTCAGTGATTTTGCTTATAGTTTCATCGAGATAGAAATACTCCCAGGGACTTCCCTGGTGGTGCAGTGGTTAAGAATCTGCCTGCCAATGCAGGGGACACTGGTTGAGCCCTGGTCTGGGAAGATCCCACATGCTGAGGAGCAACTAAGCCCGTGCACCACAACTACTGAGCCTGCACTCTAGAGCTTGCGAGCCACAACTACTCAGCCCACATGCCACAACTACTGTAGCCTGTGCACCTAGAGCCCATGCTCCACAACAAGAGAAGCCACTGCAATGAGAAGCCCTAAGAAACCTGTGCACCACAATGAAGTGTAGGCCCCACTCACCGCAACTAGAGAAAGCACATGCATAGCAATGAAGACCCAATGCAGCCAAAAAATAAATAAATTTATTTAAAAAAAAAGACTCCCAAAAGCTCAGGCATTTTGATTCTTTAAAAGAAACTGAAATCTGATACCAATAGCAACATAATCTCAGTATAGAAATTTGAGTGAAATAATTAAAATATTAATTTTTTAAAATTAATTTACTTATTTTTGGCTGTGTTGGGTCTTTGTTATGGTGTGCAGGCTTCTCGTTGTGGTGGCTTCTCTTGTTGCGGAGCATGGGCTCTAGGCGCATGGGCTTCAGTAGCTGTGGCACATGGGCTCAGTAGTTGTGGCGCGTGGGCTTAGTTGCTCCATGGCATGTGGGATCTTCCTGGACCAGGGCTTGAACCCATGTCCCCTTCATTGGCAGGCGGATTCTTAACCACTGCGCCACCAAGGAAGTCCTTAAAATATAATTTAATTGGCATTAGCATTTTGAATTCAAGGTAGAGGGAAAATGATGGAGAGAGAGGCCAGCCCAGGGAAAGTTGCAATAGAGTCTGCTTATGAGATGCTTAAAATGTACCCTTGAGCTTTGATTCTGAAGAATCTAAATGACTTGTGGAAGAAGAGGCAAAATCAGTGATCCCTACTTTCATGTTGATAGGGAAAAAGGGGTTCAAAAGGGTCTCTGAGACACTTTAAACAATGACTAAGAATGTGAGCTTTAAGCTCACTTAAGAAACATATAGAAAATTGCAACAATTTTTTGCGACCTGTAAAACTATTGATGTCTCCCCAAATGACCTAGTTCTCTTTTTGTTACAGTCAACTAGCTCCAAGTACTTGTAGTCTTTGGCTCATGTTATGTAAAGAAGTGTATACCTACCAAGCTTTATCAACATATAACAGGAAGAGAGAATCACTTTCGTATGCCTAACAGTATGCCATGGTCCACCCCAGATCACATTTTCTGCCCGTTTCTTTCATTCATTTTGAGTAATAATAATAACTACCATTTATTGTAATTCCATCCTGTCAGTCACAGTGCAAGACACCTTATATATATCTTATGAACACCTATCCTATGAAGTAGAATTACTATCCCACATTTTATTGCTGAGGAAACAAAATTAGAGATGAAGCAACGTGCCTAATTCGGCCTTAGTAAATGTTAGGGCTAGGATTCTAAACTCAGTCTGACGTCTCTGCTCTGACTGCTTCCTGTGTGAATACTTAGAGTCCCATATGTTGCTACCTTCCTGATCTGCCTGTCAGGTAGCAGACGTCAGTCCTGCCTGGCATCCCTCACTTGCCCTGTGCCATGGCTTCCCACCAAGTATCACTGACAGCACCCTAGAGAAGCTCCCAGCTTCTTAAAGATAGTATTCAGGAAATAAAATGGATTCACTCCCCCATAGGTAGTTGTGCTCAGGTCCATGGAGGACAAAAGAGGTTATGAGAATCAATGTCTTATTACCGGCTGCCCTTCTCCTGATCTGCTTGCCCATATCTAGTTCTATTAATCTTTTCTACATAATCATATCCGATATGCTTTTCTGCTTTTTTCAATAAAGAAGTCTCAATCGATGATAATTATAATTCTCTAATTAGTTTCTTAATGACATTTTTGTAGAAGAGTACAGAACCCTGGGCATACTTTTCAGTAGAAATGTTTTTGCAACAAAACCTCAAAATGCCTTACTTGCCTTTATATATTCCTGCAGGATATGTTTAGTATTAATTGAGTCATCAAATCAAGTTTATCCACATTTTCCACTCTCTTTAAGTTTCATTAATGTCTTCCCTCCCTTTAGCATATATTTCTTTGCCAACCTTTCACACCTAATTAGGTTCAATCACTTGTCTCTGAATATTTAACACTACCTCTGTCACTTTGCAGTACTTAGTTTGCTTTTTAAAATATTATTGACCTATTTATGCATGGCCAGTGAATTGACCAACTTTTACCCAAATTTTTAGAGTTAATTGTATTAGACATGCTTGGGGAATATGCTGAGTCTCTGCGTTTTTCTTTGGAAGTTATCCGTACTTGCGACCTCTGCTGAAGTGATGGGCTTGGGTGACCATGAATTGCCACAGGAGCCCTCTCCTGGGCCATCCCTGATTGGATCAGGAGTGAGACACTTCATCTGGTGGGAACCAATCCACAGGCCAATCTATGGCAGACCAAAATTATGAAGGGCAAAACTAACAGGCTTAGTAGAAAAAGCTAGTCCGGAAAAAACAAGAATGTTGCAGACATATGGAGTGAAGTGGAAATGATGGACTATGTGACCACAATAAGAGAAAAATATTGCCTCATCACTTTCCTGGTTCCATGAAACTTAGCTCTACTTCTAGTAGATGGATGGTTTGTGAGTTTCTTCTGTCCTGTTTTTAGCCCTCCTTCATTCTTTATTTACAGATAATCAGAATGATTATCACCTGTACTAGGGATATATTACAGTAGTCCCAGATAGCTAGGATAGAACAAAAGTGGTTTCAAGAATCTAGATGTGGTCAGAGCCAGGTGATCAATCACTATAAGGAAAGATATGTTTTCAGTTTAAGAATAGAAAGTGAAGCAGGGATTGGGGTTCAGGGAATCAGCATGAATATAAAGGAACAGTGTGTAAAGGAGGCACTATCATGCAAGTCACACCATGAAATATTGATTAAGAAAGGTAAACCTCAAGCCAGAAGTTCAGGAAACACAAAAACATGAGGAAATTCTAACTATACAGCAGATAGGCAACACTGCATGAAAGGGGTCACTAAAAAAGTTACAAAGGAGACAGATGGCCCAGGAAGCTAAAATAGCAGTCAGAATAATCTTAACACCAAGGCCTGGAGGGGAGAACAGCTAGAATTATAAAATAAGGACAGAAAGCACAGGTAGGTGTGAGTACCCATGCTTCAGTACATTAGGTGAGACTGGGATGGGGAGCCAGGCAGACCCTAAACTTTGAGGAAATAGTATGACTTTTCTATAAATGTCACACTTGGATGACTCCGGCTCTAGACATAATAGGTCATTTGGTCACTGACAATGGAATTGGATCCTGGAAAATGCAGCTTAAGACAAAAATGAAAGCACAGTCCTTATTCCGGAAGTAAGTTTCCCTTTCACGAATAGTCAGTCAGGCAGGTGAGGTACTGCAGGAAAATGTGGCAGTGGCCACAATCGGGAGTCAGACGTGGAGCGGCTAGCTTCTAGCCTTCTCTTTTGTGTGGCAAACCTTAGTTATTGGTGGGAGATACCTGGTCAAACCAAGACAGGATTCTACAGCATCAGCCACCAGCCTGGACAGGTGCAGAGAGGAGATCCATCCTGGAAGTCAGAAGCAGCACAATCCATCAGAATTAGCATTGAGGGGACACATCTCAGTCAGTGTCATGAACATGAACCATATACGGGAAAGGGGAAGAAAGGGAGCAGTGGATCTCAGAGCTGTTGTGGGAACCAAGCCGGCTCTATCTGAAGGAACACATGGCCCCTATGCTTCCAAACAACTGGTTCCAAACAACTCCATCTCCTGTTTCCTTCAGACAAAGACACAGGAATGCAGGCAGGAGGTGACACCAAGTCTCCTCCATTCCATACCAGAGTAGGAGTGAGGGATAGGGGTTGAAATTTGGGAAGAACTGGTAGGAGCTGGTGAGACTTTTCCTGATGTGTACATTGTGAGCTAATAAGCGGAAAGAACCACAAGTTCACAGTACGGACTTGCTCTGGGGTAAGTGGTAAGGAGACCTGATTTCTTCAATGATCTTCATGCTTAAGGATATTCTACTTCCCAAAGTACAGAACATGTTGCAAGTTTCAATACTGACATTCAGTTTTGCCAGAGGCAGTTTTGACCACCTCTCAGGTTTTAAATGCAAATTAATTCAGCTGGATAGCAGACATGCAGTTATTTAAGGTGTTTTCACACAATGCAAATTGCCCCTCTCTTAGCCAGTAAAGGATGTTAGTCTCTCAGGCTTTTCATACTTTGTCATCTTCAATTAACATCAAGTTCCTCCACGAAATGATGCCTCTGGTCCCTGGCTCAAATCCTTCACCAATGTTACAGACTACATTTTATTCAGCCTTTCAGACTATGGTTGTATAAACCACAAAGGGGAGACCTCCTTACTCAGTGTCTTACATTCTGATAAAAATTGAGAATGTGTCTCCCTGACCTTCTTCTCTCCACATACACACACACACACTTAATGTCATCACCATTTTAGAAACATCTGTGGGCTATTATCTTTCCTGTGCTTGCTCAGATTGTGTATTGGTATCCTATATGCCATTGAATAAGGACTGATCCTGAAGGAGGTAATTTCTGATCCTGAAGGAGGTATTTCCCCCCTTATCCACAGTTTCACTTTCCTCGTTTTCAGTTATCTGCAGTCAATCTCGGCCCAAGAGTATTAAATGGAAAATTCCAGAAATAAGCAATTCTTTTTTTATCATATAAATATTTTTAATCAAAGTATAGTTGATTTACAATATTGTGTTAGTTTCAGGTGTACAGCAAAGTGATTCAGCTTTATATATATATTTTAGATTATTTTCCATTATAGGTTATTATAAGATTTTGGAAATAGTTTCCTGTGCTATACAGTAAATTCCTGTTGCTTATCTGTCTCATGTATAGTAGTTTGTATTTATTAATCCCACACTCCTCATTTATCCCTCCCCCCTCCCTTTCCCCTTTGGTAACCATAAGTTTATTTTCTATGTCTGAGTCTGTTTCATACATGAAATATTTTACTAATCTATAAGCTAGTAACTAAATTACATCTTCCTACAAGTTTCTCAAAAACAAAGTCTTGGAAACCATTTGAGTTGCAAAACAATTTGTTACCTAGTATTTAAGTCATTTACTTTTTCAATACCAATACCAATATTTCTTTTTTTAATTGAAGTATAGTTGATGTACAATATTATATAAGTACAGGTGTACCATGTAGTAATTCAAAATTTTTAAAGGTTATATTGCATTTATACTTATTATAAAATATTGGCTATATTCCCCATGTTGTACAATATATCCTTGTAGTTTATTTTATACCCAATAATTTATACCCCTTAATCTCTTATCCCTATATTTCCCCTCCCTGCTTCCCTCTCTCCTCGGTAACCAGTAGTTTGTTCTCTATATCTGTAAGTCTGCTTCTTTTTTGTTTTATTCACTAGCTTGTTGTAGTTTTTAGACTCCACATGTGATATCATATAGTATTTGTCTTTCTCTGACTTATTTTACTTAACATAATGCCCTCCAAGTTCATCCATGGTGCTTCAAATGGCAAAATTTCATTTGCTTTTATGGCTGAGTAGTATTCCATTGTGTATATATATACCACATCTTCTTTATCAATTCATCTGATTATGGACATTTAGGTTACTTCCATATCTTGGTAATTATAAATAATGCTGCTGTAAACATTGGGGTGCATGTATCTTTTCCAATTTGTGTGTTTTTTTTTTTTTTTTGGATGTATACCCAGGAATGGAATTGCTGGGTCATAAAGTAATTCTACTTTTAGTTTTTGGAGAAATCTGTATACTGCTTTCCACAGTGGCTGCCCCAATTTACATTCCTACCAACAGTGTACAAGAGTTCTCTTTTTTCCACATACTCACGAACAATGTTATTTGTGTTCTTTTTGATGATAGCCATTCTGACAGGTGGAAGGTGATATCTCTTTGTGGTTAAAATTTGTATGGAAACACAAAAGACCCCAAATAGCCAAAACAATCTTGAGAAAGAAGAACAGAGCTGGAGGAACTATACTCCCTAACTTCAGACTATACTACAGAGCTATAGTAATCAAAACAATATGGTATATGGATAAAAACAGACACATAAATCAATGGAACAGAATACAGAGTCCAGAAATAAACCCATGCACTTATGGTCAATTAATCTATGACAAAGGAGGCAAGAATACACAGTGGAGAAAAAACTGTCTCTTTGATAAGTGGTGCTGGGAAAACAGGACAGCCACGTGTAAAAGGATGAGATTAGAACATTCTCTAACACTACACACAAAAATAAACTCAAAATAGATTAAAGACCTAAATGTAAGACCAGATACTATAAAACTCCTAGAGGAAAACATAGGGAGAACACTGTTTGACATAAATCACAGCAATATTTTTTTGGATCTGTCCCCTAAAGCAAAGGAAATTAAAATAAATAAATGGGACCTAATTAATTTAAAATCTTTTGCACAGCAAAGGAAACCATCAACAAAATGAAAAGACAACCTACTGAATGAGAGAAAATATTTAGCAATGATTTGACCAATAAGGGATTAATATCCAACATATATAAATGGCTCATACAACTCAATATCAAAAAAATAACCTGACTAAAAATGGGCAGAACTGAATAGACATTTTTTCCAAAGAGGAAATGCAGATGGCCAACAGACATATGAAAAGATGCTCAATGTCGCTAATCATCAGGGAAATGCAAATCAGTAATAAGCAATTCTTAACTTTTAAATTGCCCACCATTCTGAGTAGTGTGATGAAATCTCATGCTGTCCCCCTCTGTCCCACCCTGGACATGAATCATCCCTTTGTCCAGTGTATCCTGCCTGTTAGTCACTTAGTAGCCATCTCAGTTATTAAACTGACTGTCACAGTATTGCAGCATTTGTATTCAGGTAATGCTTATTTTACTTAATAATGTCCCTAAAGCACTGGAATAGAGATGCTGGTAATTTGGATATGCCAAAGAGAAGCCATAAAGTGCTTCCTTTAAGTGAAAAGGTGAAAGTTCTCAACTTAATAAGGAAAGAAAGAATATTGTATGGTGAGGTTGCTAAGGTCTATAGTAAGAATAAATCTACTATCTGTGAAATTGTGAAGAAGGAAAAATACATTTATGTTAGTTTTACTGTTGCACGTCAACATGCAAAAGTTACGGCCACAGTGCATAAGTGCTTAGTTAAGACAGACAAGGCAATAAATTAAACACAATAAGATATTTTGAGAGACAGAGACCACATCACATAACTTTTATTACTGTATATTGTTATCATTCTTCTATTTTATTATTATTGTTAATCTCTTACTGTGCTTTAATTTATAAATTAAACTGTATCATGGGTACGTAAGTATAGAAAAAATCATAGTATATACACGGCTTGGTACTATCTGTGATTTCAGACATCCACTGGGAGTCTTGGAATGTATCCCTTGCAAATTAGGGAGGACTATGGTAGTGACTGAATAGTGGCAACATCATCTATCTTTACAGGAATGTAGCATTTTAATGCATCCATGTGAAATGCACTGTTGGTAAAATTAGGTAACTGCATCCATAGTTTCTAAGCTGCCCACTCTAAATGAGTTCCCCTTACTTAGTGTCTTGCTCTTTTGGTCCCTTCTATTTTTTTTTTTTTTTTTTTTTTGCAGTACGCGGGCCTCTCACTGTTGTGGCCTCTCCCGTTTCGGAGCACAGGCTCCAGACGCGCAGGCTCAGCGGCCATGGCTCACGGGCCTAGTCGTTCCGCGGCATGTGGGATCTTCCCAGACCGGGGCACGAACCCGTGTCCCCTGCATCGGCAGGCAGACTCTCAACCCTCCCTTCTATTTTTGAGTGCAGAGGACAATAGATAGAATTCCCAAAACATGGTGGTTATGGAAGCAAGACTGTTACTGCTATGGTCTCTTTCATTTAAATTTCTTTTCCTCCCTCAACCCCTTACCTACAATATCTTCCAACCCATTCTGCAGACACCAAGTAAGTTAGGACAAGTGACTTCTTTCCCAGCCCAGGTTTTTAAATATACAGGGCATGTGGTGGCCCTGTGAAAAAGGTTGAAATGAATGTAGAAAACGTTTTAGGAGCATAATGTAAAATCTCACAGAAACAGGCAACATAAGTGATAGAATATGGATTCATGACTATCTAGCTTATTTACTATAGTTCCATCAAAGCCAGAGGGAGACACAGTTGTCTGTAACACCCAGAAGTCATACAGCACGCAAGCTTGGCACCCTCCTAGTAATATCATCCTTTATTTATGGTTCAAAACCCTTCCAAACTACTCCCCAAATCATTCCCCAAGATGGCATTGGTTGATCATGAACTGCTCTGTTCCTGATTAATATTAACCTTACTTGCATGTGATTTTGCTTTTTCTAATGTGTTGCATATGACATCTGGCCTCATAACCAAAGCAACCAGAAATGAGGAAAGCACAGTTGAGGCAGGTTCAATCTTGTCTCCTAAGACTTTTGTTACTGGGGTTGCATAAAGCAAATGGTACCACCCATGCCCCCCAAGCCCTCTATACTTTTTTTTTTAACAATTTGCTAATCACTGCTCTGTGCTTTTTATAAGAATTAATATTTTTAAAAAATGCTGTCAATCTTTAAAAAATTTTTTTCTTCCAGTTTTGTTGAGATATGTTGACATACAGCACTGTATAAATTTAAGGTGTACAGCATAATGATTTGACTTATATCATGAAATGATTACCAAAATAAGTTTAGTGAAAATCTATCATATCATATACATACAAAATTAAAGACATAGAAAAAAGTATTTTGTGTGTGTGATGAGAACTCTTTAGGTTTATTCTCTTAACAACTTTCATATATAAAATATAGCAGTGATAATTATATTTGTCATGTTGCACATTACATTCCTAATACTTGTTTATCTTATAACTGGAAGTTTTTACCTTTTGATTGCCTTCATCCAGCTCCCCCTCCCCCTCCCCCTTGCCTCTGATAACCACACATCTGATTTCTTTCTCTATGGGTTGGTTTGTAATGTTCTTCTTTCTCTCTTTTTTACAATCTTTGTTTTAAAGTCTATTTTGTCTGATACAAGTGTTGTTACCCTGGCTTCCTTTTTGTTTCCATTTACATGGAATAACTTTTTCCATCACCTTACTTTCAGTCTGTGTGTGTCTTTATATCTGAAATGAATCTCTTGCAGGCAGCATATATATGGGTCTTGGTTTTTCATCCGTTCAGCTCCCCATCTTTTGAGTGAAGAATTTAGTCCATTTACATTTAAAGTAATTATTGATAGGTATGTACTTATTGACATTTTGTTCATTGTTTGGGGGTTGTTTTGTGTTTCTTTTTTGTTCCTTCTATTTTGCTCTCTTCCTCTGTGATTTGATGACTATATTTAGTGTTATGTTTGGATTCCTTTCTCTTTTGTATGTGTGTATCTATATTTTTGTTTTGTGACTACCATGAGGTTTATATATAGCAATCTATTTATATATGTGATTATTTTAAGTTGCTGATCTTTTAAATTCAAACACCTTTTAACAACCCTGAATTTTTACCCTCCATCGACGTTTACCATATTTGACATCATATTTTACATCCTTTTGTTTTGTGAATCTCTTAACTACTCATTGTGAATATAGATGATTTTACTACTTTTGAGTTTTAACTTTCCTACTAGTTTTATAAGTGGTAGGTATACTACCTTTACTGTATATTTGCCTTTACCAATGAGATTTTTCCTTTTGTATTTTTCATATTTCTTGTGGACTTTCTGCTTAGAGAAGCCCCATTAACATTTCTTGTAAAGCTGGTTTTGTGGTGCTGAACTGTTAGCTTTTGCTTGTCTGTAAAACTTTTGATCTCTCCTTCAAATTTAGGTATTTCCCTTTCATCACTTTAAATATAACATGCCACTCCCTTCTGGCCTGCAGAGTTTCTGCTGAAAAGTCAGCTGATAGCTTACTGGGGGTTCCCTTGTATATAACTTGTTGCTTTTCCCTTGCTGCTTTTAATATTCTCTCTTTATCTTTAATTTTTTCCATTTTGATTACAATGTGTCTTGGTGTTGTCCTCTTTGGGTTGATCCTGTTTGGGACTCTCTACTCCTGGGACCTGGATGTTTGTTTCCTTTCCCAAATTAGGGAACTTTTCAACTATTATGTCTTCAAATATGTCCTCTGCCCCTTTCTGTCTCTTCTCCATCTGGGGACCCTTATTATGCAAATATTAGTTCATTTGATATTGTCTCAGAAGTTTCTTAAACCGTCCTCATTTAATCTTTTTCCTTTTTTCTGTTCAGCTTGAATGATTTCCACTATTCTGTCTTCCAGTTCAGTGATCTGTTCCTCTGTATCATCTAATCTACTGTTGGTTCCTTTTACTCTATTTTTAATTTCAGTTATTGTGTTCTTCTACTCTGAACTATTGTTTCTACTATTGGTTCTTCATATTTTCTAACTCTTTGTTAAACTTTTCACTGTGTTCATCCATTCTTAGTCCTTTGAGCATCTTTGTGATCATTACCTTGAATTCTTTATCAGATAGATTGCTTTTCTCCACTTTACTTAGTTCTTCTTCTGGGGTTTTATCTTGTTCCTTCATATGGACCATATTCCTCTGTTGCCTCATTTTGCCTAATTCTCTGTTTTTATTTCCATGTATTTGGTAGGTGAGTTATGTTTCCTGGTCTTGGAAAAGTGGCCTTATGTAGGAGACATTCTATGTTTCCTAGCAGCACACTCCCCTCTGGTCACCAGAGCTATATGCTCTAGGGGTGCCCCCATTTAGTCTTCATGGGTCCTTCTATTGTGGCAGGTTGACTACTGTGGGAGGTCTGTTAGGTGTAGCTGGCCTTCAGTCCAGTTGGTTGCCAGGTCCTGACTTGTGCCAAGGCTGTCAGCCACTGGTGGGTGGAGCCAGGTCATGAAGCTGCTGGCTGCAGAGCCCCAAGGTGTCCCAGGGCTAGTTCTGGCTCACTGGAGAGTAGAGCCAGGTCCCAGGGTGGCAGGTTGTGGGGCCAGGCATCCTGGATCTAGTGTCCTCATGCTGGTGGGCAGGGCCTGTTCCTGACAGCTGGCTGCAGGGTCTGGGCTATCCCAAAGCTGGTATTAGCCTGCTGGTTTGTGGTTCCTCATCCTGAGGCAGCTGGCTGAGGGACCCAAGATATCTCAGAGCTGGTTCTGGTCTGCTGCTGGGCAGGTTCAAGTCCTGAAGTCTCAGACTGTAGGGCTGTAGGGGTCCCAGTGTTGGTGCTAGTCCAACTGGCGGGCAAGGCTTGTTCCCAACACAGCCAACTTTGGGGTCCATGGTGTCCAAAGCTGATATATCCCAGGGTGGCTGGCTGAGGGGCTCAAGGTTTCCCAAAGCTGGTGTTGGCCCACTAGTGAGCAGGGGTGGGTCCTAGGTTGTCCCAGGGCTGGTTCTGGCCTGCTGGTGGGTGGGTTGGGTCCTGGCCTGGCAAGCTGTGGGACTGCAGTTGTCTGGAGATTGGTGTCCAGGGCCAGGACCCAGCTGGTCTTCAGGCTGTGCCTACCCAATGATGAGTGAGACTGTGTCCTGGGGCTGGTGCCAGTGCACTGGTGGGCGAGGCCAGGTTCTGGGCCTCTGGTGGGTGGGGCTGGGTCCTGGAAGGCCCGTATACATTAGAGAGCCCCATTCTAGCCCTTACCTGATCATGTCCTTTTCTACCAGTCAAGGATAATGTGGGGCAAAAAAGCATAAGTCTTTGCCCTCTAGATACACTTTCCATATACCAAGGACACCAGAATTCCCAGCCAAAATACCTCAGCTAAGTTCTAGAGTCTGTACACACACAGAATAACCATGCTTCTGTTATATACATTCTTAAACCCAATGACTAGCTTTTTGAGTAGAGGTGTGCCCAGAGCTTGGATTAGGGCTAATGTGAAATAATAATATATATGTGTGTGTGTGTATGTGTGTGTGTGTGTGTGTGTGTGTGTGTGTGTCTACCTCTGATTCCTGACACAGATCTCCTAATTCTCTTATAAACAGATGTGCTAAGAGAATATTTTGTTCTAATATTTAGTCTTTGACCCTGGTTTCTAGCACAGAGCTCCTAAGACCTTTGTAATTTCCTGAGTGATAGGAGCTTTTGACACCAGTCTCCTAAATTTCTTGGAATATCCTGGTTGATAGGAATATCTTTTGTCCTAATGAGATGACTTTTGATGGGCTCCTAAATGGGGGTCTGGTCACCAGAAAGACCAAGCCATGATTAGAAGTTTGGAACTTTCATCTCTACCCTCAATTCTCCAGAGAGGAAAGAGAGGCTGGAAATGGAATTAATAATCAATCATGCCTGCATGATAAAGCCTCTGTAAAAATCCCAATAGTGCAGGGCTCAAAGTGCTTCCAGGTTGTTAAACACATCCACATGCCAGGAGGGTGGCACACCCCAACTTATGGGGACAGAAGCTCCTGCACTTGGGACCTTTCCAAACCTCACACTTCATATCTTTTCATCTGTTCCCTTTATCATATCCTTCATTATATGATAAACTGGTAAACATACCTAAGTGTTTCCCTGAGTTCTGTTAGCCATTGTAGCAAATTATTGAGCCCAAGGAAGGGGAACCCTGATTTATAGCCAGTCCATCAGAAGTACAGGTGACACCTGGGACTTGTGATTGGCATCTGAAGTGTGGGGGGCTAGTCTTGTGGGCCTGAGCTCTTAACCTGGGATCTGATACTATCCACAGGTAGGTAGTCTCAGAATTGAGTTAAATTGTAGGACACCCAGCTGATGTTAGAGAATCACTTGATTTGTGGAAAATTCACAAATCTAGTGTCAGAAATGAAGTGTGGGTGTAGTATGAGAGTAAAAGAGAAACACAGGAGTGTTTTCCCTAGACAGCTGGGGTGTCTACTAACATGCATTTGAGGTATCACTAGGTGTGGTATAAAGTATAGCAATAAAAAGAGAAGAATGGCAGATAACCTCCATTTGAACTTTTGCCACTAGCCTCCCAAATGTTAAGAACGTAATCTCTTCCTTATTGCATCTGCTTTTCCACAGTGTCTTGCTAAAATGTACATGTTCCCCTGAATTCACTAAATATAGAACAACACATTCTATTTACACTGACCAGATCTAATCATTTTCCCTCTTCCAGTAAAATAACCTTCTCTTCTGACTAATACTATCCAATAATTAAGGGTAAAAAAAAAAAACACGTAAAGCTGCTTGATCTAGAACAACACAGATCTTAAGAACTGCATGCCCTTAGGACTATGTATTTTATAACCATATTTTTTTGAAATAGGAAATTAACTCAGCTTAAATCATTTTCTTTTCCTCTCATTACTAATTTAGGTACGGGGAGCTAAATGATGATTATTATGATTAATTGGGATCTGTTTAGTGCTTCCTTTTGCCTCTTCCCTCAACCTGTGGAAGTGGGTTTCCCCACTGTACCAGGCTAAGAAGGCTTAGAGGAATTGGAACAGTAGTGGATAGGATGCCCTTTGTATACGTTTGTTTGTGTTTTCTCCATCTTAGCTCTTATCCACAGACAGATCTACAGAAGACTACAAAAGAGGTATCAGATGGCTCCATCTAATGAGTTACCATTGTACATAGCATGAAAGTTGCCTATAGTATAAAGATGCCAACCCCACATTATAATGAAGCAGAAAGGTCAAATGTGTAGGGTTTGGAGACTTGTGCACATTGACCATGGGAAGGTGCCAAAAAAGAATTGTTATACTGTCTGGCTCTTTCTGGTGGTAAGGAAAACAATAGCATTAACACTAGTAGCCAATCCTTATTGATCAACAGGAAAGAAGTGAGGAAGGAAAGACAAGCAAATCTGTGCCTCTTACTGCTTCTAGTAAAAATAGAATTTAAAAGCTCTATAATAATATAAATTTATGGTCAAATTATAAAATATAGATAAAATTATAAGGAAGAGATAAAGTGGACAGGACAACAAAATCAGGGAAAAAGAAACTATGTCTCTGTCTATAAAATTATTTTCCTAGCCATAGGGGGAGAAACGATCAGAGAAAAAATTGTAAGCAACTCATGAGACTTAGAGCAAGGCAGTGTGTTGCTCAACAGCATGGGCATTATTACTGTCCACAGGAGGGTGCCCTCTGGAGTCCTGTAACAAGGTGGCCTGGCAAGAGAGCAAATGGAAGAAATAGAGTAGGTTTCTCTGTCAACAAGCTTCCTGAACGAGAATATTAAAGAAAGATAATATCAAGAATTATATTTACTAGTAACAGGTAATGTGCACCATTAATCTTGAATGTAAGAAGTAAGTCCCTTTATAATTGTGTGACTCCTCAAAAGTTTATTTTCAGTAAATGGGAAACGTTACCCATGTTATGAGAAAAAGTACAAGTAGAGACAGTGTAAATAAATCCCACCAAGTCACAGGCAGGGCTACTAACTCCAAGGCCAGATCCACAATCACTCCCAAATATTCAGTGATTTGGACTAAACCAAGGTAAGCCCAGTGGAGCCATCTGATGGGGCTGTTTCATTTTAGGTGGGAGCTTTGTGGCCCCTGAACTCCTTAGGCAGCTTCAACCACTTAGATAACACTTCTCAAGGCTTCAGCGGCACTCTCAGTTTATGGGATAGAGGAATTAGGTTGTTACATATCACAAAGCTTATGGTAACTAAATGATCAACTTAGTTCAAATTAGTTCAGTTGTGAGTAAGATCCTGAATGCCAAAGATAGCCTGAAACACTGGGGAAAAAATTCTGAAATGGAAATACATTGAGTTACAAAGAGGATTCTAATGTGTTACCACTGCAATCTTATTTAACAACTTCATTAGAGAACCATAAGCAAGAATAAACATTAAGGTTATAAAAAGTGCAGAGGATAAGGTACATTTGAAGTCACTAAATTACAAAAAGAGCGTAATGAGAAGTTCCAGAAAGGAAGACTCCAGAAGCAAGAACAAAACTTAGATTCAACAGGGTATGATATAAAAACATGAGTTTAAGAGAAAGTAAATTTTCGGTACAAGCCCAAAATCTTGAAATAGGAGTCTGAACAGTCCTAGCAGTAGAACCAGAGATTAATTTGCAGTGTGATACATGGTACCCTCACCCAGTATTATCTGGGTTGCTGAAGGAGAAGTGACCTGTTCTGTCCAGTAGAAAAGCCAATTAATTCATGAGGCTGTGACACTTCCACTCTGGTTGTCTGCATTTGTGCCTCCCTCCTTCCTGTAACTGCCAGCCAGCTGGCTCCAGTTACTATTATCCTCATCCTAGAGACAGGATCCCTTAAGACTGGCCCTCTCAACCTTGAGAGATCAATGGCAGCTGAGACTGTGAACTTGGGATGCATGCAAACACAAGAAGATCCATCTCTTGTGCTTTCCTTGAAGCTGGTTCTGTGACTATGTTGGTTTTACTTGTTTGCTTGTTCTGCTCCATCAGGACTGCAATTAAAAAAAAAAAAACATACTTGAGATATGGTGCTTTAATCCAAAATAAGGCAGTTTCAATGGTAGAATTCCAGATGCTGTGACAGATTCATGGGAGTAATATACTTGGGTAAGGGAGAATAACTGGCATTCCTAGAAACTTCCCCAGAAATAATTGTCTTCCTTGCTTATGCAGAAGCCTGCTACCTAGATGCTAGAACAGAATGGTAAGCAATTGTCAAGTTGGAAAAGTAAAGCTTTGTTCTGTTTGTCTTTCTGTGTTGCCTGTCCTACTCGGTTAGAAGCTATACATCATTAGTCATGACTGTCTACTTTCCATGCAAAACTCAGTGCCTAAAATAATCCTCATCCACACTTCCTACCAAACTTCCATTTGCATTTCAACAAGATTAGCAAAGGAAACTGTGAGGGAACAAGGACAAGAGATGGAAGATTTTGGAGCCTGTGACCGTGTCCTCCAGAGGGACCTCACTGGGGAGCTTTGTATGCTCAGTGGATATCACAAAGGCCAGGTTTCCCGAGGAGGCCCCAAGAGGGGGACAGGGCTACAGTAAAAGGAGTTGAGAAGTCACTGTTGCCAAGCTTGATCTCCCCTACAGCTGTGTTTGGAGGAGTTCACACCCTTGAGATCTCAGGTTCCCCCAGCTTCCTAAGAGCCAACCTTGTCTTCTAGTTATTTTCAGTCATAGAAGACAGATATTTCAGGACTTAACAGTTTACACATTGTCATGTTCTATGTGCCCAGGATGCCTACCTGAGTTGCTAACCTTAGCTGATAACTTGAAGGCTGTTAGAGGAAGGTCATCAGAAGGCAGGAGAAGGACTGAAATTGTTGGCTCAAAGAATAATAAATAATGCAGTTAGACTGCAGGTGGGACCAGGCTCCTAGGCTTCATTAGTATTGTCAGTTTCCACAGAAAAATACAGTTCTTTAGGGTTTTAGCTTTTAATAGTTTAATATCCTTTCAGAATACAAACAATGGAATATTGCTAGTAAGGTAGAGAAAAGGCAGGCAATAAGACAATTACAGGGAAAGGAGATAACAGCAATTATCATTTAAAGCAGCCAAACAGCATTGTGAAACTGTTAGTGTTGACTGGGGCAATATGAACTCAAGCATGAAAAAAGGAACAAAGTAAAATGCACCTGCTTCTTCAGTGATAGCATGACACTTTATTTGGCACTGGTGCACAAAATTTCTCGTCAAGTAACAGTCCTGTTAGAGATATTAGTAGCCCAAATGACCATGAAGTCCTAATTTCTATCATTTCTGCCTTCTATCCTCTTTGTGCCTTGCTGTGAATGAAGTACATGCTCACCACAGCTTTTTGCCTGGTAGAAAATGGGTCAATAGTACCATCTCAAGTTTCTGATTGAGTTTTGCAAAGTCTCAAAATCCTGGGGTCAGCTCAATTCCCACTGCCAGGGAAACAAGACAGATTCTGTAACTTGTCAAAAATGGGTTGTCCTCACTGAGGCCAGGGTCAGTGTGTCCTTTATGTGTAGGTGTCAATGATTCTGTCCATGGTGTGATGTGAAGAACCCTAAAAAGTCACTTCTACCTCCCCAACCAACCCTCCACATTACCTCAGATTCCCACCATGAGAGGGACCCATTTCAGTAATTACTCTGCTCCTCCAGCATACGACCCAAGAAAGGTGACATATTACACCTCTTAGGTGAGCGTTATTGAGCTTACAGTATGGGAGAGCCAGGCACCCAGGAGAACCCCAGTGGAAAGGGGTAGAGCTCTCATGTCTAGACTAAGTTAGCTACCATATCTGTAACTCAGTTTCCTTATCTGGAAAGAAGGGATCCTTTTATTTATTTATTTATTTATTTAAATTTTATTGGAGCGTAGTTGACTTACAATGTTGTGTTAATTTCAGGTGTACCACAAAGTAATTCAGTTATACATATACATATATTCATTTTCAGATTCTTTTCTCATGTGGGTTATCACATAATATTGAGTAGAGTTCCCTGTGCTATACAGTAGGTCCTTGTTAGTTATCTATCCTATATATAGTAGTGTATGTATGTTAATCCCAAGCTCCCTATTTATCCCTCTGCCACCACATTTCCCTTTTGTTAACCATAAGTTTGTTTTCGATAACTGTTTCTGTTTTGTAAATAAGTACATTTGTATCATTTTTAAAATTAGATTCCACATATGAGCAATATCATATGATATTTGTCTTCCTCTGACTTACTTCACTTAGTATGATGAACTCTAGGTCCATCCATGTTGCTACACATTGCATTATTTCGTTCTTTTTTATTATTCCATTCCATTGTATATATGTACCAAGTAATATTCCATTGTATATATGTACCACTTCTTCTTTATCCATTCCTCTGTCAATGGACATTTAGGTTGCTTCCATGGCTTGACTATTGTAAATAGTGCTGCAATGAACATTGGGGTGCATGTATCTTTTCGAATTATGGTATCCTCCAGATATATGCCCAGGAGTGGGATTGCTGGATCATATTTATTTTTAGCTTTTTAAGAAGCCTCCATACTCTTGTCCATAGTGGTTGTACCAATTTACATTCCCACCAAAAACGTAGGAGGGTTCCCTTCTCTCCACACCCTCTCCAGCATTTATTGTTTGTAGATGTTTTGATGATGGCCATTCTGACTGGTGTGAGGTGATACCTCATTGTAATTTTGATTTGCATTTCTCTGATAATTAGTGATGTTGAGCATCTTTTCATGTGCTTTTTGGCCATCTGTATGTCTTCTTTGGAGAAATGTCTATTTAGATCTTCTGCCCATTTTTTGATTGGGTTGCTTGTTTTTTTGACATAGAGCTGCAAGAGCTTTTTGTATATTTTGGAGATTGATCCCTTGTTGGTCACTTCGTTTGCAATTTTTTTCTTCCATTCTGTGGGTTGTCTTTTCATTTTTTTTTTTATGGTTTCCTTTGCTGTGCAGATGCTTTTAAGTTTAATTAGCTCTCATTTGTTCATTTTTCTTTTTATTTTCATTACTCTAGGAGGTTGATCAAAGAAGATATTGTTGTGATGTATGTCAAAGTGTGTTCTCCCTATGTTTTTCTTTAAGAGTTTTTATAGTATCTAGGCTTACATTTAGGTCTTTGATTCATTTTGAATTTATTTTTGTGTATGGTGTTAGGGAATGGCCTAACTTCATTCTTTTACATGTAACTGTCTTTACATGTACCAGTTTTCCCAGCACCACTTATTGAAGAGACTGTCTTTTCTCCATTGTATAGTCTTGCCTTCTTTATCATGGATTAATTGACCATAGGTGCATGTGCTTATTTCTGGGCTTTCTATCCTTTTCCATTGATCTGTATTTCTGTTTTTGTGCCAGTACCATGCTGTTTTGATTACTGTGGCTTTGTAGTATAGTCTGAAGTCAGGGAGCCTGATTCCTCCAACTCCATTTTTCTTTCTCTGGATTGCTTTGGATATTTGGGGTCTTTTGTGTTGCCATGCAAATCAAAAATTTTTTGCTCTAGTTCTGTGAAAAATGCCATTGATAATTTGATAGGGATTGCATTGAATCTGTAGATTGCCTTGTGTAGTATATTCATTTTGACAGTATTGATTCTTCCAATCCAAGAAAGAAGGTATCCTTTTAGAATGACAGATTTGGCAGCATTTTAAAACACTTTAAAACCTAATACTATTAAAAACAAATAAACTATTGCTATTTTTCTTCTATACTTTGGTTTTCTCTTCTTAATTCCAGTACTCTCTCAGTTTCTCAAACTTTTGAGAGCATCAGAATCACCTGGAAGGGTTGTTCAAATACATATTCTTGGGCCACAACTCCAGGATTTCTGATATAGTAGATCTGAGGCGGAATCTGGGAATCTGCATTTCTAACAAGTTTGCAGGAGAAGCTGATGCTGCTGGTCCAGGGACCAGACTTTGAGAACCATTGCTCTAAAAGGTAAGAATTGATTCCCTGGGCCATACTTCACAGTGAAACACTGAAAAAGAAATTGTCAAATTCCCAATTATCCCAGACATTTGCATCCTAATTCTTCCAGAATTACTCCATAAACTTTTAAATCTGCACTTGCACATCAGCAAAGGTAGGGTAATTTATCAGTCAAAAATCTATACCAGGGAGCCTGGGCCACAGAGCTGACTAGAGGTATATGTATTGATTTTAAAAGAGTAGTCTTCTAAGCAATGATTGTTGTGAAAGAGACCCAAAGTTTAATTTATAATGCTCTGAAATCTCCCATCATATATATAACAGACAGTCCTCCAAACACGTTCATTATTCACTCATGCATTTGCACATTCCTTCCTCAAAAACTTTTTGAACACCTACTTTATGCCAAGTATTATGACAGAAACTAGGGGAAACTCAAAATCTTTACCTCAAGGATCTTTCAACTTAATATGAGAGAAAAGACAAATATGAAACAAAGTCTATACAATAATTAACATTTGTTTAAATATTAAAGTAAGTATATAAAGCATTTTCACATTTTATCTCCTGTGATCCTCCATGGATACCTATGAGGTAAGTACTATTCCTGACTTTTTATGAAATTAGGAACTCAAGGCTCTAAAACAATAAGTGGCTTTTTCCATTGTAACTCAACTGCTAAGTAGAGCCAATGTGAAACCAAGGCCTTAAGATCCCAAACGTATGCCTTTTGCCTGGCATTGCAGTGCAGTTCAGACCCTAAAGGATGCATCACAAGGGTGCCAAAGAACTGAAGATGAGAAGGGCTTCTTCCCAGCAGTCTCAGCCTATGGGAGAAATCCAAGTTAATGATTATGGGAACTGGTAGAAGAAAACAGCCTTGACCAGAAAAGAAAAGGCTGAAACACTCCTTTTCAAAGTTCCTTGAACCATGTTTCTTGATAAAATATTACATAAAGTTGTTGCTTGCAAATTCCCTGTGTGTTTTAGCCCATAAAATTCATTCAACTGTGTCACCAACTTTTTTGGCCAGTTATATTATTTTCAGCATAATAGGCAGAGAAAAACACAGTTTAAATCCACTGTCATCAGAGAATTCTATATAGGAGCTGTACCTTCCTGAACAGTATAAAGTTCATTTAATAGTGCACGCCCCCTCCTTTTCTGGCCTTCTAGTCATTTTCATATTGAAAAAAATATTGCACCTGTTTTCCCCTTGGACTGCATTATCTCATTCCCTCAAAAAGAAAACAAGTATTGGCCTTAAGTGACCCCACACCACTCTGCCTTTCATTGGAAGGCAAGGCCTCTCTGCAGTTCCTGAAAAAAATGAACCTATGCATGAAGCAGAACCTATGCATGCTTCCTATGCATGAAGCAGAACAAAAACAAGCATCCTTCTGAATGCCAAGGAGAGTTCTTAGATTAGGAAGAAACCTGAGGAAAAAGGCCATTCAGCTGACTTTCACGCTGTTGGGATAACTTTCTGCAACCACCAGGCAGGAAACCAGGAGTTCTCCTCAAAGGATTACAACTCTGGAACACAGGCCTTTGCAAACCTGTCTAGTAGAGTAGCCATCCCTCGTCAATTCAAGTCCTTTATTTAAATCCAAAAAATTATAATAGGATGTTGCAATATCAGAGAGTTGATACAGAGATAATCAATTATGTATTTGCCCAGTAACAAACTAATTAAGCAAATAAAACTGGCTACTGTTGTTATCCTCATTTTAGAGCTGAGTAAAAAGATTTAGGGAAGTTAAGTTACATGTTGAAATGATTGATTTAGGAGTTAAATGCAGACTAGAGACGTTTCGGTTAAGGAGGAAGTGTGTGAGTTTGTCATATATAGTCTTAATATGTTGATATATATTCCCTCTATACCCACTTTGATAAGAGTTTTTTATCATGACTGGATGTTGAATTTTGTCAAATGCTTTTTTCTGTATCTATTGAGATCATGTGGTTTTTATTTTTCCTTTTGTTGATGTGGTATATCACACTGATTGATTTGCATATGTTGACCCATTCTTTGGACCCTGGAATAAATTCAACTTGATCATGATATGTGCTCCTTTTTATATATTATTAGATTCATTTTGCTAATAGTTTGTTGTGGATTTTTGCCTCTTTATTCATCAAAGGTATTGGCCTGTGATTTTCTTTTTTTTTATAGTATCTTTGGTTTTGGTATCAAGGTAATGATGGCCTCATAGAATGATTTTGGGAGTGTTCCCTCTTCTTCAGTTTTTTGGAATAGTTTGAGAAGTATTGATATAAATTCTTCTTAATATGTTTGATAGAATTCCCCAATGAAGCCATCTGGTCCTGGACTTTTGTTTGCAGGGAGTTTTTTTTATTATTATTATTACAGATTCTATTTCACTTCTAGTGATTGGTCTTTTCAAACTGTCTGTTTCTTCTAGACTTAATCTTAGCATGCCAAATGTTTCTAGAAATTTTCCCATTTCTTCTAGATTGTCCCATTTGTTGGCATATAACTGTTCATAGTATTCTCATGATTTTTTGTATCTCTGTGGTATTGGTTATTTCTCTCCTCTTTCATTTCTTATTTTGTTTATTTGGGTTCTCTCTCTTTTCTTCTTGGTGAGCCTGGCTAAAGTTTTATCAATTTTGCTTATCTTTTCAAAGAAACAGTTTGGTTTCATTTATCTTTTCTATTGATTTTTAAACTGTATTTTATTTATTTCCTCTCTGATCTTTATTATTTCCTTCCTTCTGCTGACTTTGGGCTTTGTTCTTCTTTTTTCTAATGGTTTTAGGTGGTTGGTTAGGTTGTTCATTTGAGATTTTTCTTGTTTCTTGAGGAAGAACTGCATTGCTATAAACTTCCCTCTTAGAACTGCTTTTGCTGCCTCTCATAGATTTTGCAAAGTTGTGTTTCTATTTTCATTTGTCTGGAGGTAGTTTTCGATTTCCTCTTTGATTTCATCATTGACCCATTGGTTTTTTAGTAGCATGTTGTTTAGTTTCCACATATTTGTTTTTTTCCCCATTTTTCTTTCTGTGGTTGATTTCTAGTTTCAGACTGTTGTGGTCCAAAAAAATGCTTGATATAATTTCTGTCCTCTTAAATTTGTTGAGGCTTGTTTTGCAACCTAATATATGGTCTAGCCTAGAGAACATTCCATGTGCACTTAAGAGGAACATGCATCCTGCTTTTTTTCGATGTAGTGTCCTGTAGATATCAATTAAGTCCAACTGGACTATTGTGTCGTTTAAGACCTCTTTTGCCTTCTTGAGTTTCTCTATAGATGATTTGCCCATTAATGTCAGTGGAGTTTAAAGTCTCCTACTATTATTGTATTATTGTCAATTTCTCTCTTTATGTCTGTTAGAATTCGCTCTATATGTTTAGGTGCTCCTGCACTGGGTGCATATATGTTAAAGAGTGTAATATATTCTTACACTGATCCCGTTATCATTACATAATACTCTTCGTTGTCTTTTGTTATAGCCTTTGTTTTTTTGTTTTTTTGCGATATGAAGGCCTCTCACTGTTGTGGCCTCTCCCACTGCAGAGCACAGACTCCAGATGCGCAGGCTCAGCAGCCATGGCTCATGGGCCTAGCTGCTCCGTGGCATGTGGGATCTGCCCGGACCGGGGCATGAACCCGTGTGCCCTGCATCGGCAGGTGGACTCTCAACCACTGCGCCACCAGGGAAGCCCTAGCCTTTGTTTTAAAGTCTATTTTGTCTGTTATGAGTATTGCTACCCCTGCTTTCTAGTCATTTCGGTTTGCATGAAATATCTTTTTCTAACCCCTTACTTTCAGTCTGTGTGTGTGTTTAACCCTGAAGTGAGTCTCTTGTAGGCAGCATATTGTAGGTTCTTGTTTTTTTGTTTGATTGTTTGTTTGTTTTGTTTTTTATCCATTCAGCCACCCTATGTCTTGATCAGAGCATTTAGTCCATTGCCATTTAATTATTCATAATTATGTAATAATTGCCATTTTATTACTTGTTTTCTGTTTTTTCAATACTTCTTCTTTCTTCATTTCTTCTCTTTATTTTTCCCATTGTGGTTTGATGATTTTCATTAGTATTGATAGTATGCTTATGTTTCTTTCTTTTGGTTTTTTGTGTAGCTATTGTATATTTTTGATTTGTGGTTACCATGGAGTTTGTATATTGTTGTCCCATAACTATATCTACTTGGTTTAAACTGATAATCTTTCAAGTTCAAAAACATTCTAAAAGATTTACATTTTTTTACTCCCCTCTGCTACATTTTGTGTTTTTGATGTCATACCTTACATTTTCATGCTTATTCTTTTCCTGTTTATTGTAGTTATAGCTGAGTTTACATTTTTTGTTTGTTTGATTTTAATCTACATACTGGCTTCTTTAAGTGATCTTCAATCCTTACTATATATTTGCCTTTCCTATTAGGATTTTCTCTTTCCCATAGTTTCTTGCTTCTTTTTTATTTAAAGACCTTTCAACATTTCTTTTAGGATATATTTATTTTTGCTAAATTCTGTTAAATATTTTTTGCTTGTCTGAGAAATTCTTTATCTGTCCTTCTATTCTAGGTGATGATCTTGCTGGGTAAAGTATCCTAGGTTGCAGATTTTCCCTTTCAGGACTTTGAATATATCATGCTGCCTTCTCCTGACCTGCAAAGTTTCTGCAGAGAAATCAGCTCATAGCGTTATGTGGGTTACCTTGTATATGATTCTCTCTTTTTTTTTTTTTTTCTCTTGCTGCCTTTAGAATCCTCTCTTTAACTTTTGTCATTTTAATTATGATATGTGTTGATGTGTATCTCCTTGGGTTCATCTTATTTGGTACACTCTGTGTTTCCTGTACCTGGATATGAAATTTTAGATTTATGAAATTTTCCTTCTCTAGAGTTATGAAATTTTCAGCCATAATTTCTTCAAGTACATTTTTGATCCCCTTGTCTCTCTCTTCTCCTTCTGGAACACTTATTGTGCATTTGTTGGCATATTTTATATTCTTTCAGAGATCTTGTATGTTGCTTTCTTTTTTTTTTTTTCTGTTATTCTGACTGGGTGATTTCCATTATTCTGTCTTCCAGATCATCTATGCATTCTTCTGTGTCACTTATCTGGCTATTCATTGCTTCTAGAGTATTTTTTATCTCAAAAATTGAATTATCTATTTTTGATTGGGTTATCTTTATAGTTTCTAGATCCTTGTTAAAATGATCTGTGTTTATGTCAGTACTCTTTCTGAATTCAGTTAGCATATTTATTACCAAATTTTTGAACTCAGTGCCTCATAGACTATCTCTGTTTCATTTATTTTTTCAAAGGTTTTCACTTGCTCTTTCAATTGGGAGTAGTTCCTTTGCCTTCTCATTTTACTTAACTTTCTCTTTGTCTATGAATCTAGGTACAACAGTTATATTTTGTGTTCTTGAAGTGGCTTTTTTATGTGGGACCATCTCTATATAGACTGTGTGCTCAATGTGTTTGGTGTGAGGGCTGGATGTGATGTGGATACTAGCCACAAGTTCCCTCAGGGTGTGCTGGTCACTATCACCATGATAGAGGCTGTGGTTGGTGTTAGAGGAGCTAAAACCTGCTCTAAATATGAATTGGGACTTCCTTTCTGCTCTGTGGCTGTCACTGCCCTGTCAGGGGTGGGGTCTGCTCCCCAGCTGCTGGAGCATAAGCCATAAGGGTTGGGTTCAAGCAGGCTCTGTTCACTTCAGGTGTGTGATATTCCCTCTTCCCACACTGGGGTTCCTGCCTCAAAGGAGGGGAGTGCTGAGGCAAGTGAGACTTGTGTGCCCATAGAGGTTCAACACCCACCCGTGCAGCCACCCTCAGTTCCACCCAGACACAGCTCAAGGTAGTATACCCTCCTCTGCTGTGGTTATCCCAGATCTATTGCAAGGTTGTGGTATGGAATGGGCATGGCCAGAGCATTTGCCCACTGGGACTGGGAGTCAGGGCTTGTGGTTGCAAGAATTGAAGCAGCTGTGCTGCTGTCAGAGATCTGGGCTGCTTCTGTGGCACTGCTTGGGCAAGTGACAATAATGGCCACCACTGCCCCACCTGGAGCACATCCCAGGCCCCCAGGGCCACTCCTGTGTCCCTATATTGAGTCTTCTCCCAGAACCTAGCAGGCCTAGATCCAATTCCAAGCTGTGGTGTGGAGTGGACGGGTTGGAGAGTTCACATAACTGGGGGTGGGAGTCGAGGCATGTTGCTCCTGGGGGTTTGAGCAGCTGCATTGCTGCCGGAGTTCTGGGCTGCCTATGTTTGCATAAGCACCAACAATAGCCACCGCTGCCACACCTCGATCACTTCCTGGACCCTCTGGCCATCTCTGCATTGCTAGATTCTTTTCCCAGGACTTGGCTGCTCTAGATCCTGGGCCAAGCCATGGTATGGAGTAAACAGGGATAGGCTGGCTGTTCACCCAGCTCATACTGGGGAGTGTGGCTAGGCAGCAGCCACTAGTGCAGAGTTTCTCGCCTTCCTGTTTGTTGGCAAGCCAGCACCTGCACACTCCTCATGAGTGGAGTCTAGGCTTCTCCAGCCCTTCTGTGTGTCCCAGCAGTTCTCCCAGCAAGCAAGAGGGCTTGTCGCTTCCACATAAGACCCCAGGGCTGGGATGCCTACTCTCTGGCTCATTCCCCAGGGCGAGTCCACCTGTGTGGTCTTTCTTTTCCTCTTAGACCCCTTCAGTGGTACATGTCCCTATCCAGTGCTTTTTGTCCAGTCCTACCCAATTACATGAGAATCTTTCTTGCAGCCTTGGTTGCATAGGAGTTCTGCCAGTTTTCAGTTAGTTTTCCATGAGAACTGTTCCATATATACATGTATTTTTGATGTATTTGTGGGGGGAGGTGAACTTCACATTCTCTTACTCCACCATCTTAATCCCCCCAATACCTGTATATTTTAGTGTGCTAAGTTGGTCTGCACTTCTCATTATATTTATAGTAGTCCCAGCATCTGATACAGGGCTTTATTCAGTATGTTCTTGGTAAGTGTCTATGGGCCTAGTCGTGATGTGTTCCAGTGGGAAAAGAACAAAGTCACAGCTGGGTTCTAGTTCGTCTCCAACATAAGTTATCATTGTGTGAACAGATTTGACCTCTCCTTGCTTTTATTAATCTGTAAAATGAAAACGATAATAACTCCCCTTTTATGTCACATAATTTCTGAGAATAAGCCACGTATTCATGGACCACACAAATTTGAGACTAAAATAGGAAACCTAAAATGTTAGCAGAACTATTTTCTCATAGAATTCAGAAACTCCAGCCCCATTCAAATTACTTTTAGTTTGGAAAATTCCAGAGGGATGATTGGCATATACTGTACTGTTTCCTTCTTTACGGTTCCTGAATGTGATGTATCGGGATTACATTATTATGCTCCAGTGGGAACACCACTAGCCATTTCCATTAGTGCAACTTATAAAGGAATGTTTCGTAATGCATCCTAGGACTCAGCCGTGGGGCTGCGGCAAAGAGAAATCTGACTAGCAAATGCCATCCTGCTTTCAAAACCACTTCTCTCCTATAATAACAACCCCTTGTCCTGCAATCAAGCTGCTGTATATTAACCCCTCTTACTTTTGGAAGAACTTTTCAATAAGCTCTTTACTCCTCCATGTAAACAGAAACCAGCTGGCCTGCCTCGTGGGTGCTCCAAGCAAGGCTAGACTCTCTCAATCCCTGGATTAGTTTAGGCTTTGCTGATTTCATTGTTGCCAATTCCAGCTGATCAGGCATAGTGAACTGGAATAACCTCAAGGAGAGTACAGGATCAGGAGAAAGAGTGCCTTAATCACTTAATATTATCTGCCAAAGGCACAAGAGGAAGGGAATAATAACAAGAAACCTCTGTGTTACTAAAACTAAGCATGATCCAAGGGGAAAAGGTGCAGCAAGATTCCTAGCCTGCTAGTTAAGGCAACTGAAGATGATAAGGTGAGAGAACTGCCAAGACCATTTATATGGCAGCTAGGATCATGGTTTTGGGATAAGAAGACCAAAATAGAAAACACTATGTTATCCATGAAAATACTCAAATTATTTATAAATAAATTACTTTTCTTAATTACAAAATTATATGCTTATAAAAAACTGGAATGGAAAAATATAAAGAAAATTATAACTACCTATTACCCCATCATCCCATCCATTGTCAATATTTACATGCATTTTTTCCAGTCTTTTTCTATGCATATACAGAGTGTTACTTAACGTGCGTGTGTTAAACTTAAGCCACAAACAACCTAAGGCATTGTTAGCATTTGAAATAGTTAGGAGTCCACTCTCAGGAATGGAGCTATGACAGGGTCTTCAAATATCAATATCTGAATCTTCACTAGAAGATTCATATATTATTACAAAGAACTTTGGAAGTAAATTTACACTGGTGAAATTAGTACTATTCAAGATATGTTTTGGCTACTAAAATTATACAGGCACCTTTGTCCTTGCGTGAATGAAGTCTAAAATTCTGGTGAGCCCGGAAGGCTACCACTTTTAAAGTAACACCCATGGTCTCAAGCTCTAGTTCATCCTGATTCTGTTTCCTAATCCAACTGGGCTAGCTGATGCTGCTGACAGAATATTGTATTTTCACAAAATGAATGATTCATGTAAGGTCCTTGTCAGGGTTTCTAAAAGGACAAGAAGCAGAGGCTTCAGAGGGTTTATAGGAAGAGGATGTTTCAATGTTTTGTGCCTGATGCTAAAGTAAAAATCTATTTTGTCGGAGAAACTGATTTTCATTCTAACGGTTCATGTGCAGTGTTATAGTGCAGGACACATGGTTCCAGATCTCTCTAACTGTCAGAGGCTTCCATTTTACCAGAGTAACCTGACAATTGTGGATAGTCAATTGGACAAATCAATCTACAAGTCAAATACTGCACAAGACTACTGGCGAATAAAATGCAATATGGAATTTATCTGTTTCTCTTTAAAACTGTTTATCAAGTGACAAATTTGGCTAAATAGGAATCCTATTCACAATATTTAGAGACACTTACCTGCTTTGCTATAGCTACTTCCAAAGCAATGTCTCAGATATTCTAGAGATTTATAATTCTCAAGTACCAGTACTTCTAAGATCTTAATCATTATAATTAAAAATGTACACCAACATAAGAAAGGTCTTTTTTTCCCCCTTTCTGTGCTTGCTTTGTGGTCTCACGCAAAATTGGACACCCTCCTAAGCCTCAATTTTCTCATGGTTGAAATGAGGAATCAAACTAAATGATTTCTCTGTCTCATACCAGTTCTAGTCATTTATAAATCTATTCATTCCAGAACCATTTGTTGAAGACCCACCCACTTGAGCTACTACACTTGGCAAGAGGTGAAGCAGGGTGGTAGGAATATAAGACTAAAGACAAACAGATAAAATGACAAAGATTCTGACTTCAAGAAGTCTGTGATGTAGTGTATGAAGTGTCATGAAAGAGATAAAACCCACATTGGGAAAACTAAGAGTTGGATTGTATTATTTTCAATTTCTCCCTTTATGTCTGTGAGTATTTGCTTTACATATTTAGGTGCTCCTGTATTGGGTACATATATGTTAACAAGTGTGATGTCCTCTCCTTGTATTCTATTGTTATAGCCTTTGTTTTAAAGTCTGTTTTGTCTGATATGGGTACTGCTACCCCTGCTTTCTTGTCATTTCTTTTTGCATAAAATATCTTTTTTCATCCTCTCACTTTCAGTCTGTGTGTGTCTTTAGCCCTGAAGTGAGTGTCTTGCAAGCAGCATATTGAAGGGTCTTGTTTTGTTTTGTTTTTATCCAATCAGCCACCCTATGTCTTTTGATCAGGGAATTTAGTCCATTGACATTTAAAGTAATTATTGATAGATATGTACTTATTGCCATTTTATTACTTGTTTTCTGGTTGTTTTTGTAGTTCTTCTCTGTTCATTTCTTCTTTTTATTTCTTCCCTGTGATTTGATGACTTTCTTTAGTAGTATACTTGTGTTCGTTTCTTTTTGGTTTTTGTGTATTTATTGTAGGTTTTTTATTTGCGGTTACCATGGGGTTGATATGTGTTGACCCATAGTTATATCTACTTGTTTTAGTAGATTGATCCATTCTAATGGAGGCTTTCAAAGATTTTATGAAGGCAAGGACAGTTAGGTTGAAGAATCTTCAAGAAAAGTTGGGATTTTCACAGACACAAATGGAAATAGGAAAAATTGTGTATTAAACACATGCAGCCCATAGGTGAGTACATAGAACAAAGTAATATATTTCCTTCCCATTCAGCCCCTGGCCTTCTCTTGAAAATTCATGTAACTATTTTTATATATCAATATGGTTACAGATTTATTCATGGAACTTTTGCAAAATTTACCAAAGCCAATTGTGAAAGTCTTACTACTAAGAAAAAGAAAGCGCAGAGGTAGTCATGGCCTTAGGCATCTTTATATAAGTTAATTATTGTATTGATTTTCCCTCTTGAGATAGTCACAGGTGAGACCTGGAACTGTCCATATTTCTCGGCAGACAATAACTCGAGAAAAAGGGAGAGAAAATGTTGCTAGCATTTTGTGTAAAGAAAAGCATATGCTGCTCAAAAAGGAAAAACTAAAAAAATACTTTTCTTTTTTCTGGTTTACAAGAATGACCCTGTGGAATATCAAAATTCACTACATTATATTATGGGTAGAAAATGTAGAGTACCATGGGCTATCTCTGTATGTGTGACAGTGAAACCAAGCAGATTCATTTTAAATAAACTCTTGTTAGAGCATTCCCTACACACACACACACACACACACACACACACACACGAGAGCTATGTGTATGTGCCCTATTTTAAGCACTTTAAATGTATTAACTAAGTTAATCCTCCTACAACTCTATAAGGTAGTGATTATCATCACCCCCTTTTATTGATGAGGAAATTAAAGTGCCATAAGGTTAAACAATTTTCCCAAAGTTACTACTAATAAATAGGAGACCCAGGTTTCAAATCCATGGTTGTCTGGCTCTAGAATATGTTCTCAATCTCCCTACACATGACTGCCTCTTTATATTCCCCTAATTAACAGAAACAGATACAGAGTTCTATACCTGTTCTACCACAAGTATAAAAACAGCATCAAGCAAACCAAAGGATGAGCTGTCCTCATAATAGTTTCTTCTCCTGAGATTCAGTAGTCCTAGTGCACATAATCAAAAAATGTATTTAATATTCCATAAGACTTCAATAAAAAGCTGAGTGGCAAGCTGCAGATATGAATCTGGTAAAACCTGAATCTTATAGGAGCCATATAAATATTTCTAAACCTGAAAATGTTAATGCTAATGCAAGGATTGAAACAAATAGGATAGTAATTTTAAACACACCCCAGGGAAACTAAATTAAGAAAAATGAAAGCTGGCATCTAGAAAAATTATACATAGTGTTAATTTTAAAAGTCTGAGATGATTAAATATAGTTTTCAGAAACTAAATCTTTACTGGAAAAAGGAAATAACAGGATTTTGGCAGTCAGAAGATAATAAAAATAACAAAAGTGTTATGGTTATGAAATCTTCCAAGAATTCAATAGTTGAAGTAAAACTGATAAAGAAGACCTAGTATATAAGAAACTGTCAGAATGAATAAAATTTTCTGACTAGCATTATAAAATCAGAAGAGTTGGTGAGGATGTTTATTGATTCTTTCAAATCATACATAAAAAAACACAGAAAGATTTATAATCTTGATAACTCAAATACTTAGAGAAAAAAGATTGAAATTTTGAGGAAGTATTAGATAATAAAAACATAATTTTAGTTCTATGAATTTCCATGTAAAAATTATTTCCTGTGGTAAATAAAAAGCAATGCTAGAGCTGGTGCTCCACAGCAAGAGAAGCCACCGCAATGAGAAGCCCACGCACCGCAACGAAGAGTAGCCCCCTTTTGTTGCAACGCACAGCAACGAAGACCCAATGCAGCCAAAAATAAATAAAATTAAAAAAAAAAAAACAATGCTAGTACAAAAACATTCTCAAGGTATACTATTTCTATTTCTACTACTTAAAGCATCCTCATAATAGTTGGGAAAAGGTGATTTTGACAGCAATGACTATGTATATAATTATAAGCACAGTGCTCCCAAAAGAAGTTGTATCAAGACTTCTCAGCAACTGATTGATAATATCATTATACAATTATCATTTAATCTGAAATTAAAGGATAAACTATAGTAGCAATGAAAGCTAGTATTGAAAAATATATATTAAGGTAGGGAAATATCACCTATATTACATACTAAAACGGGAAGACAGTAGTATGCCTAAATAAAGTGTATACTGGACAAACCTTTAAGGTATAGTGAGGCTGATGTTTAAAGACAGTGGTAGCAGATGAGATTGGTGTTTTGTAACCCTAAAGCAAATCTCTAATTTCTCCGCCACAATTCATGTGTTTCCAGCTAGTTACTTAAAACTCCAAACCTCATTTTAATCATCTATAAAAAGGAAATAATACCATGCAGAAAAAAATTACAGGAAGATATTGAGGGCTTCCCACATATGTACTTGGCACATAGTAATGCTAAATAAATACTAGTTCTCTTCCTCTCATTCTGTTCAAAATTCTCTCCTCTGGAAAATAAAATTAATAAAATTATAGACTTCAAGGAACTTGTGATATTGTTACAATGACAATTCTTATACTCAGGAATCAGTTCAAAAATATTAGCAACATATGTGCAAAAATGAGAAATATAAACATTTAGGGTTCAAGAAAGAAAAATCAAGGAAGGCATAAATTCTGGTTGCCCATAAGGCTTCAAGGAGGAAATAGGACCTAAGGAGGAACCTGATGCACAGGTAGGATTAGATAAGTGGATGGGCAGGAGGAGCCTTTTCCAAACCAGTTGGAGCAACAAGGTCTGGGAATTGGCCCTGCATCTTCATGGAACAGGAAGATGACCCGTCCAGCCAACGCAAAGCTTAACCTGAGGGAGTGGCAGTACCAAACACCATCTCCTTGTCAGTTACTTTGCTTCAGAGGACTGTCACCACATCTCCATCAGCCACCAAATAGCCCTTCCCACACTTGCTAGCTGGAGTCCTCATACTCTCCAAAACAAGCTTCCTGCCCTGATGAAATATATGAACAAAAGCACCAAAATCAATTGTTCTGAATCGAGAGGTTGAGATATACTAGAATCCCTGTGGGACAAGAAAGCATGCAGGAAGGGCCCGGTATAGGTGATTCTGTTGCCCTGTACCCTATCTGAGAATATCAGGCTTAAATTAATACTAAAGAAATCGATGAGACAAACTAGCACATCAATAGAAATCAGACACATAAATAGATCTGGACAGTAGAACATATGGAAGAGCTGCATTCAATAATTTGTGGCTATCATAAGGAGCTGAAGAAAATCTCAGACCAAAGGCATCCATGTATGACATTAAGTCATTGATCCATAAGCCCAAAATACTGAAAATTTATTCAGGATTTTTCTGAAGAATGTGACCTATAGGGCTGAAATTACCAAGTTTCTCTTTCCAAGTGAAAAAGGGATGCATTCAATCTGTTCACATTCTAAAACGGGATTATAAATGGCAACAGACCTCTCAAAATCATGGCTTCGGTTACACAAAGATTAGTCTTATGTACAATGTGGAAATGTCAGTTGGTTCTGGATCAGAGATTCAGCAACAGCCACGCATAGTTATCGGATGAGGAATGTCAAAATGCTGATCACGACGGGTAAGTGTTTATGAAATGAGAGGTCCCTCCCCTTGCAGGCAATTGTACACAGTGTGCAAAAGTGAAGAGCAATGTTATATATAGCTCCGGTTCACTAATATGCGTACCAAGTGTAATGTTTCTATCCTAAAATGAATGCAAATTGCCCTGAATACGTTTTAGACTAAAAATAGATGTAAAAAATATGGTAATGGATGTGGTTTCTTTCATTTGTAAACATATTTCTGCTGACCCAGCATTAAGTGGGCACACACACTTGAGGGCAGTCCACCCAGTGATGGGCAGTGATGGATTTGCAGGCTGTCTGTGACCAATAGCACACATTTTTAATTTGGCCAAGGAACAGGGCAGAACAAATCAACCTGAGCAGAAATGGAGCATATGCCTTTGTCCTCATCAGAGGTTGTATTGTGTACTTAGGGGTCACAGTGACCTAACCTCCATCCCATTGCCACCCCAAAGGCTTGGAAATAAGGGAAATAACATTGCCCTTTGAGCATTCAGCTCTAGTACTAACATACAGTAGCCCTGTGTCTGGAGATGCCAAGTTACTCTTTTTTTTTTTTTTTTTTTTTGCGGTACGCGGGCCTCTCACTGTTGTGGCCTCTCCCATTGCGGAGCACAGGCTCCGGACGCGCAGGCTCAGCGGCCACGGCTCACGGGCCCAGCCGCTCCGCGGCATATGGGATCTTTCCAGACCGGGGCACAAACCCGTGTCCCCTGCATCGGCAGGCGGACTCTCAACCACTGCGCCACCAGGGAAGCCCCCAAGTTACTTTTGAGGTAGAATGGTCTCTGGTTCTGCAGGATTTATGTGCTGGAATCAAAATTTACTGACTTAGGAATGTTCTCAGCCTTCCAAACAAGGGATTTTTAGTTTTCTAGATCAACTTCCCCATAGCTTCCCCCATGCACTCACTCTATGGAAGCAGACCAGTAATAGGCTTTTAGTATTACAGAAAAGGGAGAATGGGAAAAGATGATCAGCCTGGAAGGCCAGGAAATATATATATATATATATATATATATATATATATATATATATACACTCACATACACATTCTATATTATGTATGTGTGTGTATGTATGTTTATTTATTATAAGGAATTGGCTCATGCGGTTATGGAGGCTGGATGCTAAGAAGTCCCAAGATCTGCAGTCAGCAAGCTGGAGACACAAGAGAGCTAATGGTATAACTCCCAGTCTGAATCCAAAGTCCTGAGAGCCAATGGTATAAGTTTCAGTTCAGTGCAAGTTCAAAGACATGAAAAGATGTTCTCTCAGGCTGAAAACAGTCACACAGTGAATTCTCTCTTGCTCTGCCTTTCTGCTCTATTCAAGCTTTGAGGGCATTGGGTGAGGTTCTTCCTCACTGGATATAGCAATCTGCTCTACTCAGATTGCTGTCTATAGATTCCACTGTTAATCTCCTCTAAAAACATCCTCACAAAATAGATAGCTAGTGGGAAGTAACCACATAGCACAGGGAGATCAGCTGGGTGCTTTGTGACCACCTAGAGGGGTGGGATAGGGAGGGTGGGAGGGAGACGCAAGAGGGAGGAGATATGGGGATATATGTGTATGTACAGCTGATTCACTTTGTTATAAAGCAGAAACTAACACAGCATTGTAAAGCAATTATACCCCAATAAAGATGTTAAAAAAAAAAATCCTCTCAGACACACCCAGAATAACATGTAACCGTATACTTGGGCACCCCATGGCCCAGTTAAATTGACAAAAGGAATTAACCCTCACAGTTGCTATCTTAGCAAGTAAAATTTTTCACTAGTCATAAATAATTATCTTTCTGGTAGAAAATTAAAACATTGGGCTTCTGCTTTATATATGAATTGCTGTTAACTTGATTAATGTAAAACAATACCTGAAAAGTAAATTTGTTTTCAGTGTGCTGATAATTATAGAAACTGAGTCTCTAAGACTTGTGTTTAGCTATTAGTGCATTCATGAGGATAATGAATGTTGCCTAGAAGATAGCCAGCTGACCTTTCTCTAGGGAGTCTGACTTCCCTGTTGTACATTTTCTTCATTAACACACACGCTAGCTTAAAAGACACTATTCAAAATGAAGCAAAGGATTAAGCAACTATCCAGTAAATTTCAAACAAAGGAGGTAGTCACTCTGAATATTTTAAGTGCTGTAACCAAAAAGCAGTTAACTCTTTGTGTAGAAAAAAATGAAATTCAATGTAACAAAAAGAATGCCACAAATGCTTTGGATCTTGTAAACCAAATGGCTCATCTATATTATCCTAAAAGAACAATACATCCTGTTAAAATTATATCATATTTCTGTCAGAGGAGAAATGTGGATAAATTATGAAATATTTGGTGCCTTGGATAAAATTTTAATATTTTTTGGTGTTGAGCTTTGACACATACTTTTTCATCTTTAAGACAAGAGATCTTCAAATTTGATGGTCAGATATAAATTATTACATACTGGGTTCAGAATAATTAGAAAAGCTACTGAACTTCAATTCTCTCAGGATGAAAATACATGGATACTGCAACCATCTTGTCATCTCTTTTTGGATTCCCTTAGTTCCATCACTAGGAGTTAGAAAGCTTCCTTTTTATTTCTTATAGAGTTATACATTCATCAACCTATCCTAGAAACCAGAACCACACTGACTCTGTAAACCCGCTTTTTTTCTCACAAACTTGCTCTTGGGTTATGAATTCCATCCTCTCCATGTTATCCTATCTGGTCTGTGACCTAACCTTTATTCTCTGATGTCCTTGTCTATCTATTATGAACTGCAGAAACCTAGGTTTTTCAGTAAAGAGAGTTATTGGAGGAACTTGAGATGTCTCTGGAGCCCAGGATTATACATGAACATAAAGACTGATACCAGTTTACCACTTGGAGAACACTGAAGGGTAGAGGTTGGCAGGTTTGGCTTCTCAGTGGAAAAACAAAGACAGAGGGAAACAGTACGAAATCTTGAACTGTGGTTATGATTTGGTATAGCAAGAATGTATGGTATATATATACAATGGAACATTACTCAGCCATAAAAAAGAATGAAATAATGCCATTTGCAGCAACATGGATGGACCTAGAGATTGTCGTACTGAGTGAAGTAAGTCAGAGAAGGACAAATATTGTATGATACCACTTATGTGTGGAATGTAAAAAAATGGTACAGATGAACTTATTTACAAAACAGAAATAGAGTTACAGATGTAGAAAACAATCTTATGTTTACCGAGGGGAAAGGAGGGGAGGGATAAATTTGAGATCAGGATTGATATATACACACTACTATATATAAAATAGATAATTAATAAGGACCTACTGTATAGCACAAGGAACTGTACTCAATACTGTGTAATGACCTATATGGGAAAAGAGTCTAAAAAAGAGTGGATATATGTATATGTATACCTGATTCACTGTGCTATACAGCAGAAAGTAACACAACACTGTAAATCGACTATACTCCAATGAAAAAAATTATGTATGAGTTTTCTGTGGCCCAATTAGAGGCCATAGAGAGTAGCTCGGCTCAAGCTATCTTGAAATTACTCTTCCCTAGAGGGCAGCTAACCAGGGCAAGAGAGCCATAGTGTGAGAGGTTATGGAATGCATCACCAAGGGCAATCAGAGGGTTTGTTGTAAGAGTTCTAAACTGCTTATACCAAGGAACTATAGCATTTTGCAGGATAGCCAAAGAATCCATGTTTGTATCCAATTAAAGAGCAAGACTTTGGATGCCTGTCACAAAGGTAGATTATAATAGCACTGGTGACATAAGACAGTTGCTTTTGTCCCTCTAGTGCACTTTCCCCCTTCCCAGCCCTAAAGGAGCCAGAAGAAGCAGGGAAGGAATATGATGAAGTGTGAATAAACAAACCATACTCTCTGGGTGTGAACTTAAAGTTTTCATTTAGAATGCACAGGACCTCTTAATGCCTGAAAATGAACTGCAATTATGGAGACCATGCTCATAACAGAAAATGTCAAAAAAGCTAAGGTATCTTTCCAAGACACCACAAAGGGCAGAGAAGGGAGATTCAACAGAATACATTTGAAGGCAGTAGCTGTTTAAAAATAAAGCCATTTTCTGTTTAAACCCCATCTGTTTCAGATTATGCCATTAAAAAATGAATCTATACACACACACATAGAACATGGACTTTTTTTTTCATTTAACATAATGTAATGAATGTTTCTCAAGACATTAAATACTCTTCTACATCATTTTTCTGGCTTTATAATATTCCTTTTTATAAATGTACTATAATACATTTAACTGATTCCCTATTATTTAGATTTTTTCCTTAATTTTGATATTATAACCAATGCTGTAATTAATAACTTTATATATATAAAGCTTTGCCCATAACCATAATTAATTTGGGGGGATAAATCTCTAGAAGTAGAATTACTAGACCAATAATTATACATGTGTTTAAAGCTTTGGATATATATTACCAAATTTCAAAATGGGTAATCTATTAATGAATGCATCTGTAATATTTATATCAATAACTCCTCAAAATCTTCCAGGGTTTATATGAATTTTTATTTACCAAAATTAAAAGTTAAAAATGGAATATTCTAGGTACGAAAAAATTATGTTGTACCTCACTCAGTTAATAGAAGTTATTCAATGCTAAATTAAAACTCAAACTTTTTTTTTTTTTTAACATCTTTATTGGGGTATAATTGCTTTACAATGGTGTGTTAGTTTCTGCTTTATAACAAAGTGAATCAGCTGTATATATACATATATCCCCATATCTCTTCCCTCTTGCATCTCCCTCCCTCCCACCCTCCCTATCCCACCCCTCCAGGCGGTCACAAAGCACCGAGCTGATCTCCCTGTGCCATGCGGCTGCTTCCCACTAGCTATGTACCTTACGTTTGTTAGTGTATATATGTCCATGCCTCTCTCTCACTTTGTCACAGCTTACCCTTCCCCCTCCCCATATCCTCAAGTCCGTTCTCCCGTAGGTCTGTGTCTTTATTCCTGTCTTACCCCTAGGTTCTTCATGACATTTTTTTTCCTTAAGTTCCATATATATGTGTTAGCATATGGTATTTGTCTTTCTCTTTCTGACTTACTTCAGTCTGTATAACAGACTCTAGGTCTATCCACCTCATTACAAATAGCTCAATTTCATTTCTTTTTATGGTTGAGTAATATTCCATTGTATATATGTGCCACATCTTCTTTATCCATTCATCCGATGATGGGCACTTAGGTTGTTTCCATCTCCGGGCTATTGTAAATAGAGCTGCAATGAACATTTTGGTACATGACTCGTTTTGAATTTTGGTTTTCTCAGGGTATATGCCCAGTAGTGGGATTGCTGGGTCATATGGTAGTTCTATTTGTAGTTTTTTAAGGAACCTCCATACTGTTCTCCATAGTGGCTGAACCAATTCACATTCCCACCAGCAGTGCAAGAGTGTTCTCTTTTCTCCACACCCTCTCCAGCATTTATTGTTTCTAGATTTTTTGATGATGGCCATTCTGACTGGTGTGAGATGATATCTCATTGTAGTTTTGATTTGCATTTCTCTAATGATTAATGATGTTGAGCATTCTTTCATGTGTTTGTTGGCAATCTGTATATCTTCTTTGGAGAAATGTCTATTTAGGTCTTCTGCCCATTTATGGATTGGGTTGTTGTTTTTTTGTTATAGAGCTGCATGAGCTGCTTGTAAATTTTGGAAATTAATCCTTTGTCAGTTGCTTCATTTGCAAATATTTTCTCCCATTCTGAGGGTTGTCTTTTGGTTTTGTTTATGGTTTCCTTTGCTGTGCAGAAGATTTGAAGTTTCATTAGGTCCCATTTGTTTATTTTTGTTTTTATTTCCATATCTCTAGGAGGTGGGTCAGAAACGATCTTGCTGTGATTTATGTCATAGAGTGTTCTGCCTATGTTTTCCTCTAAGAGTTTGATAGTTTCTGGCCTTACACTTAGGTCTTTAATCCATTTTGAGCTTATTTTTGTACATGGTGTTAGGGAGTGATCTAATCTCATACTTTTACATGTACCTGTCCAGTTTTCCCAGCACCACTTATTGAAGAGGCTGTCCTTTCTCCACTGTACGTTCCTGCCTCCTTTATCAAAGATAAAGTGACCATATGTGCGTGGGTTTATCTCTGGGCTTTCTATCCTGTTCCATTGATCTATCTTTCTGTTTTTGTGCCAGTACCATACTGTCTTGATTACTGTAGCTTTGTAGTATAGTCTGAAGTCAGGGAGCCTGATTCCTCCAGCTCCAGTTTTTGTTCTCAAGATTGCTTTGGCTATTTGGGGTCTTTTGTGTTTCCATACAAATTGTGAAATTTTTTGTTCTAGTTCTGTGAAAAATGCCAGTGGTAGTTTGATAGGGATTGCATTGAATCTGTAGATTGCTTTGGGTAGTAGAGTCATTTTCACAATGTTGATTCTTCCCATCCAAGAACATGGTATATCTCTCCATCTATTTGTATCATCTTTAATTTCTTTCATCAGTGTCTTATAATTTTCTTTCATCAGTGTCTTATAATTTTCTGCATACAGGTCTTTTGTCTCATTAGGTAGGTTTATCCCTAGATATTTTATTCTTTTTGTTGCAATGGTAAATGGGAGTGTTTTCTTGATTTCACTTTCAGATTTTTCATCATTAGTGTATAGGAATGCAAGAGATTTCTGTGCATTAATTTTGTATCCTGCTACTTTACCAAATTCATTGATTAGCTCTAGTAGTTTTCTGGTAGCATCTTTAGGATTCTCTATGTATAGTATCATGTCATCTGCAAACAGTGACAGCTTTACTTCTTCTTTTCCGATTTGGATTCCTTTTATTTCCTTTTCTTCTCTGATTGCTGTGGCTAAAACTTCCAAAACTATATTGAATAAGAGTGGTGAGAGTGGGCAACCTTGTCTTGTTCCTGATTTTAGTGGAAATGCTTTCAGTTTTTCACCATTGAGGATGATGTTGGCTGTGGGTTTGTCATATATGGCCTTTATTATGTTGAGGAAATTTCCCTCTATGCCTACTTTCTGCAGGGTTTTTATCATAAATGGGTGTTGAATTTTGTCAAAAGCTTTCTCTGCATCTATTGAGAGGATCATATGGTTTTTCTCCTTCAGTTTGTTAATATGGTTTATCACATTGATAGATTTGCGTATATTGAAGAATCCTTGCATTCCTGGAATAAACCCCACTTGATCATGCTGTGTGATCCTTTTAATGTGCTGTTGGATTCTGTTTGCTAGTATTTTGTTGACGAGTTTTGCATCTATGTTCATCAGTGATATTGGCCTGTAGTTTGCTTTCTTTGTGACATCCTTGTCTGGTTTTGGTATCACGGTGATGGTGGCCTCGTAGAATGAGTTCGGGAGTGTTCCTCCCTCTGCTATATTTTGGAAGAGTTTGAGAAGGATAGGTGTTAGCTCTTCTTTAAATGTTTGATAGAATTCGCCTGTGAAGCCATCTGCTCCTGGGCTTTTGTTTGTTGGAAGATTTTTAATCACAGTTTCAATTTCAGTGCTTGTGATTGCTCTGTTCATGTTGTCTATTTCTTCCTGATTCAGTCTTGGCAGGTTGTGCATTTCTAAGAATTTGTCCATTTCTTCCAGGTTGTCCATTTTATTGGCATAGAGTTGTTTTTAGTAATCTCTCATGATCTTTTGTATTTCTGCAGTGTCAGTTGTTACTTCTCCTTTTTCATTTCTAATTCTATTGGTTTGAGTCTTCTCCCTTTTTTTCTTGCTGAGTCTGGCTAATGGTTTATCTATTTTGTTTATCTTCTCAAAGAACCAGCTTTTCATTTTATTGATCTTTGCTATTGTTTCCTTCATTTCTTTTTCATTTATTTCTGATCTGATTTTTACAATTTCTTTCCTTCTGCTAACTTTGGGGGTTTTTTGTTCTTCTTTCTCTAATTGCTTTAGGTGCAAGTTTAGTTTGTTTATTCAAGATGTTTCCTGTTTCTTAAGGTGGGCTTGTATTGCTATAAACTTCCCTCTTAGAGCTGCTTTTTCTGCATCCCATAGGTTTTGGGTCGTCGTGTCTCCATTGTCATTTGTTTCTAGCTATTTTTTGATTTCCTCTTTGATTTCTTCAGTGATCACTTCGTTATTAAGTAGTGTATTGTTTAGCCTCCATGTATTTGTATTTTTAAAGATCTTTTCCTGTAATTGATATCTAGTCTCATAGCGTTGTGGTTGGAAAAGATACTTGATACAATTTCAATTTTCTTAAATTTACCAAGACTTGATTTGTGACCCAAGATATGATCTCTCCTGGAGAATGTTCCATGAGCACTTGAGAAAAATGTGTATTCTGTTGTTTTTGGATGGAATGTCCTATAAATATCAATTAAGTCCATCTTGTTTAATGTATCATTTAAAGCTTGTGTTTCCTTATTTATTTACATATTGGATGATCTGTCCATTGGTGAAAGTGGGGTGTTAAATTCCCCTACTATGAATGTGTTACTGTCGATTTCCCCTTTTATGGCTGTTAACATTTGCCTTATGTATTGAGGTGCTCCTATTTTGGGTGCATAAATATTTACAATTGTTATATCTTCTTCTTGGATCGATCCCTTGATCATTATGTAGTGTCCTTCTTTGTCTCTTCTAATAGTCTTTATTTTAAAGTCTATTTTGTCTGATATGAGAATTGCTACTCCAGCTTTCTTTTGGTTTCCATTTGCATGGAATATCTTTTTCCATCCCCTTACTTTCAGTCTGTATGTGTCTCCAGGTCTGAAGTGGGTCTCTTGTAGGCAGCATATATATGAGTCTTGTTTTTGTATCCATTCAGCCAATCTGTGCCTTTTGGTGGGAGCATTTAATCCATTTACATTTAAGGTAATTATCAATATGTATGGTCCCATTCCCATTTTCTTAATTGTTTTGTGTTCGTTATTATAGGTCTTTTCCTTCTCTTGTGTTTCTTGTCTAGAGAAGTTCCTTTAGCATTTGTTGTAAAGCTGGTTTGGTGGTGCTGAACTCTCTCATCTTTTGCTTGTCTGTAAAGGTTTTAATTTCTCCATCAAATCTGAATGAGATCCTTGCTGGGTAGAGTAATCTTGGTTGCAGGTTTTTCTCCTTCATCACTTTCAGTATGTCCTGCCACTCCCTTCTGGCTTGCAGAGTAAAACTCAAACTTTTAATAAATGGTTAAAAAATTCAAATCAAACTACAGTCTACCATCACCTTCACCATCAAAACCCACATATTCATTTAACTTCTAGGCTGTCAGGTAAAATTTTTTTAATGACAACTACACTAGGTATCTATTTCAAATGTCCTCCCCAGGAAGCCTGTAGAAAAAGGTCTTTCTTCCATGAGTAGGGGCTTTCGGGCTAATAGTTAGATTCCATGAATACTTGGGTTAAAAATCAGAGCTATATCCAAATAATCAAACTTATAAGACTTCCGTACTGTCATCCTGTGCTTTCTGGGGAAAGAAAAAACAAAATTAAATGACACAGGACATAGTTATACTGGCTAACTGCCAAACATATGAAGTGTTGTCATATCTTCTGAACTTAAAACAGAAGAGTTCAATAATCATGATTACTGGTCTGTGAGTGATAGTAACAAATTATTTAAATGAATATTGTTTATAAGACGTGTATAAAGCATTTGCACATATGCCATCTCATTTGAATGTCATAACACCCTTGCAAGATAGATTTTGTTATTCTCATTTTATACGTGAGGAAACTAAAGCTCAAAAAAATTAGTTGGCTCACCCATAGACATACAGCTCTGGTATGAACATAGCCAGGAGTCAAAACTGTACCTTAATTTCAAATCCAGAATCTTTCTACCATGACATGCTGCCTCTTGGTTTATTGGTTTATTTATTTATTTGATACTTATTGAACATCAGTATGGGCCAGGAACTACATACAGGTATAGGAGGTATAGAACTGGTGGAGATAGGTAAAATTCCTACCGTCCCACATCTTGTGAGCTTTGGAGTGGGAGTGTAGCAGGAAGGCAATAATTAACCATTAATTTGTGATATCTCAGGGAAAGCTCAGTGGTGTGAAAAATGATTCAGGGTTAGGGGAGAGAGAATGATGAGATATACTACTTAAGATTATGTTCTGAAGGAAATTTGCTGGGACAAGGTTAACTTATAAGTAGAGACTTGAGCAAAATGAGGGGTCCAGCTATGCAGACATCAGGGGCAAGAGAATTCCATGAGGAACTTGGGAACCTGTGTGTTAACATTAGCTGCTGTCCTCACAGAACAACTCCTGTCAGCCTTGTCTTCTATTCACTGGATAGTTAACTCTAGTTGCAGAGAAAATGCATTTTGTTTAAATAAATGAGACTCATAAGAAGAGAGGCAAAGACCAAATAGCATATCCACAGCACAGGAGCAAAAAATTGACAGCTGCTCAGATTTCTACCTCTGACTGACCTGGCTTTTCAATATTCATAGCTTTCCTCACAGGACAGCACTGGGGGTTATAGCTTTTTATTTCATTCTTTTAAAATAAAACCTTGCAAATTCACCATAGAATCAGATCACATAAATTTCATTCACAATCTTATAAGTACTTTTTAACAACATTGACTAAGAGATAGGAGGGAGTTCAAAATTTTATCCTTGTGTTTTATTAATTTTTATTAACATGTTAAAAAAGGATTTTAACCATTTCCACCAGTTGTCTTAAGTCCTCAGCATCAAGTAAGGAGGGATAATATTACTCACTTGCTTATATAGTATGAGATATTAGAGATCTTTATCATCTAATTATTTAGAGAAATCAAATACGGAAGAATTCTAAACTTAGGAAAAGCCTTATAGAAATAGCCATTTCAGGTACTAAGTGAAAGAATAGTCAAGAGATGCCAAAGCCTTAATTTTATTATATGTATGACCTTATGATGTAGAGTCTGTGTAACTGCTGAAACCCACCTCCCTAATTATTGCTACCGTTTATCGAGCTCTTTCTGTGTGGTAGGTCACATGCTAAGGACTTCATGTGCATTGTGGTAAAACCGTCCAAAGATCTTATGAAGTAACGACTGTAATAGTTCTCATTGTATTGATAAGGAGGTGTTAAAGAAGCCCACCCAAGGTCATTTAACCAGTAAATGGCATAGTCAGGATCTGAACTCACTGCAAGAACCCAGGTTCTCAGACACCTGCTAAAGTGACTTCCTGCCAGATTCCAGATGGTATGCCTGGCCTCTCTGGTGGAGTGCCAACAACCCTGATGTTGATTAAAAGCAGCGTGAGATTTAGCAGCCATGCACGGTCCATTCCTCTCAACTCAAGAAACCTCCAAATTCGAAGACATCTCAAACAATTCAGGGCATGAGAGTCGGAAAGAGAGATTCAGGATCGGCTCCCTTTGGTAGTGAGTGAGATGTGCTGAGCTCCTGTGAAGTAGGAGCTGTTAACTAGAGCAGATTTATAAAAGACATAGCCCTGCCCTCCTACTTGACGCTAAGCTGTGTGACTCTGAGTGTGTCCTTCACCATGCCCAGTGTGGTGCCTAGCTTACTCAATAGTCAGCACTCATCTGCTGACAAGGAAAGGAAGGGAGGGAGGACAGAAGCTCCTGTAGAGAAGACAAAGCCTACACAGAGAATGAGGCTTCAATTCACTTGTGAAGGATGCCATCACCCAGTGCAGACTGGCATAGGGTATCTCAGCCATCCTCAGGAGCTGGCACCAAACTCAGAGGCAGGAATCAGCACCAGCAAGTAATCTCTGACTGTTGAGAGCCAACCCAGAGCAGGTCTGGAACAGCTTTGCCAACTCCCTGCTTCCCTATCAGTACAGGGCCTGCCAGCGTCTCCTCCAGGCTCTGGGGAAGTATTTTGACGTGTTTTCACCATGTATTAATTACTGTCTTCTCCCTGAAGAGAAATATTTTTCTGACAACTTAAAAACCTCTCTCTGCAATAAAAATGCCTTCAGCCTTTCTGAGCCATCTCTGCATTTGAGGAATACCTCCTGGAAAGGTGCTACAGTGGAATCTTCCAGTCATTTATCAGGCCAGTAGCTGTCCATCAATCAGAAGCTGCAGTTTTACTTAATGCTCAAAGTGAGATATGTGTAACCCTTGGTAACCACGAGAGAGTCTTAGCTGCTCCTGTCCTGGGTTCCTGGGCTGATAATGCACAATCCTAGGAGAGAAATTCCAGAAGAGAGAAGGGTCTCATGTGTGTGTCTGTGTGTTTGTGTCTAGTTTGTATGTCTACACCCTAAACTTTTCCCTCCATGTACACTGAGGAGAATGACAGCTATGTTACAAAGTTTGTACAGCCATATTACCAAGTATTTGAACAGGCCCAGAGAGGTGTGAGTGATGAATGAGGATGAAGACGCCACAGGAGCAACAGAGACTGGAGAAAAGAAAGGCGCAGGAGTGGAGGGACAGAATATGGTTTGTTTTCTGAAGCTAATAAACTTCAGAGAGGGTCAGTAAAAAATGAATGTTATGGGCTTCCCTGGTGGCGCAGTGGTTGAGAGTCCGCCTGCCGATGCAGGGGACACGGGTTCGTGCCCCAGTCCGGGAGGATCCCACATGCCGCGGATGGGCTGGGCCTGTGAGCCATGGCTGTTGAGCCTGCGCGTCCGGAGCCTGTGCTCCGCAACGGGAGAGGTCACAACAGTGAAAGGCCCACATACCGCAAAAAAAAAAAAATTGAATATCATGAGAAACAAACATAGTGAGAAATAAACCAAACGGACATAACAACTGAATACAATGAGTGAAATCTAAGCGGATTCTGGAATAAAAGAAAATATCTTAAAATATATTTTGGGGACTATTGGTGAAATTTGAATTTTTGAGAGTATTCCACAATAGTGATAATCCAAAGAAAAGTTTAGATTCAAAACCCAATATAATTATTTATATAGAAAAAAAGTGAACATGCTTTGGGAATTCTGTTCAGCGTTACTATCTGTTCTGCTCTTAGAAACCACTTCTCACAGCAACCCTGGACCTATACTGCCCACCCCCCTACACCTGAATCATAGCTCATCATCAGAGCTCAGCCTGTGGGGTGGGGGAAGGGAGAGCAGAATGGAGATCAGTCAAATTAGAATGAGGAAAATCTAAATGGTTAGATGTACAATAAAAATCATTAAGACAAGCCCAGAAGGAAGAAAACAATGATTCAGTTCTCATCAATGCAATACAAGGGGCCATGGTCCCCTGTACAAGCCATGGGGTGCATTTTTAGAGCTAGCTGAGTCTACAAATAGTGATTATAATACCTCAAGTTAAAAATAATAAATCCATCGTTCATGATGATAACAGAGCAAGGGAAGGGGTGATTTTTTTAAAGGAAAAAAATAGTATTTATCTAGAGACACTTCTCCCCACCCCACCCAGCCCTGACTCTGGCCAGGCTGGCCCTGGATGGGGTTGACTCTGCAGGTGCAAAGGAAATTGGGGGAGCATTTGTGAGGAGAGGTGGAAAGTGAGGACAGGGAACCTGGTAACACCTGAAACATTGAAGAAGCATAAACTTCCTTCTTTGTTCCTCATCCTTTGATGCTTTTATCCCAATAGTTACTAAATGTTTGGGATGATTTGTGAGCAGTGACGGCAGGTGAAGGGGAAAAGGGGTCTCTCTTTTCTTTTCATTCCTAAGTCTGTGCGCATGAGGAAATATGAAGGAGAGTCCCCAGAAAACAAAACATTGAACATAAATAGATAAAAACTCTACAATAAAGCTTATTGGGGGAGATCCTGTTACCTGTAAACTGGAAAAGCAAAACATTTCCTAAAGACTTCTATGCATAGCACTAATTATCATGATGGTAATGTTGCACACATAAACATCATCAGAATCAGCAGGAGGGAGGTTTCCTCATGAGCAAGTGGGGCGAAATCAGCAGCAAATATTTCATTTTCCATTGAGGTTGAGGTTGGTATTACAGGCAGACTAGGAGATTTCTACCAAGAGTAGAAAAGTGTATGATGCATATGTAAGACCGAGGCTAAGACCTTACCAGCCAGGAAAAAGTCCAGGTGTCTCTGTGGTATCATAAGATACTATCTCATAGGTTCTACTCAGTGAGTGTCAGTTGGGCACCTCCACTATTTGCCAAGCATGTGCTCATTGCTGGGACACAAACTTGTCCTCAGAAGCTCATGGAATTTGTCTAGGTTCCTCATCACAAGGTCTCTTTACCATACTGAGTGTCCCCTGGCAGGAAAATAACTTGAGCAAATGAAAAGTTTTGGAGAGCATGGATTAGGGTTCAGTGGTCTTTTATATACACACCCACACATACATACACATATACACTATTTGTTTTTGAACAGAGGCACTCTTTTTTCAAACAAAATATATATATAACCCAGAAACAATAAGCCCCTCCAATGTCTTTGCAAGAGACATATGTTTGGTTTGAACCCCTGAACTCCCCACCGTGTGGCAGTACAAAGCCCCAGTGCAGACATCTGTGACGGTCTGCTTTGCTTGAAGGCTCTTCTGCCATACACACTGTTCCTATTCTGTGCTACATTGATGTGAAAACGTTCTCATCAAGATTTTCACCTCTCACCACATTCACACAAATCATTTGGGGTTAAATTATTTACTAATTATTGGGGAAGCATAATGATGTGTATTTTTCTTATTGAAATATATTTGATTTACAATGTTGTATTAGTTTCAAGTGTATAGCAAAGTGATTGAGTTATACATATATATCTATTATTTTTCAGATTTTTTTCCCATATACGTTATTACAAAATATTGAGTTTAGTTCCCTGTGCTATACAGTAGGTCCTTGTTGGTTATCTAGTTTATATACAGTAGTGTATACATGTTAATCCCAGACACCAAATGTATTTCTTCTCCTGCTTCCCCTTTGGTAACCATAAGTTTGTTTTCTATATCTGTGAGTCTATTTCTATTTTATAAATAAGTTCATTTGTATAACTATTTTTAGATTCCACATATAAGTGATATCATATGATATTTGTATTTCTCTGTCTGGATTACTTCACTTAGTGTTATAATCCATCCATGTTGTTGCAAATGGCACTATATATACTCACACACACACACACACACAATACATACATACACACACACAATGTAATATTACTCAGCCATAAAAAAGAATGAAATAATGGCATTTTTATACACACACAATGGAATATTACTCAGCCATAAAAAAGAACGAAACAATGACATTTTATACACACACACACACAATGGAATATTACTCAGCCTTAAAAAAGAATGAAATATGGGCTTCCCTGGTGGTGCAGTGGTTGAGAGTCTGCCTGCCGGTGCAGGGGACACACGTTCATGCCCTGGTCCAGGAAGATCCCACATGCCGCAGAGCAGCTAGGCCCATGAGCCATGGCTACTGAGCCTGCGCGTTCAGAGCTTGTGCTCCGCAACGGGAGAGGCCACAACAGTGAGAGGCCTGCGTACCGCAAAAAAAAAAAAAAAAAAAAAAAGCATGAAATAATGCCATTTGCAGCAACATGGATATATATATGCATCACATCTTCTTTATCCATTTCTCTGTCAATGGACATTTAGGTTGCTTCCATGTCTTGACTATTGTAAAGAGTGCTGCAATAAACATTGGGGTGCATGTATCTTTTCCAATTATACTTTTCTCTGGATATATGCCCAGGAGTAGGATTGCTGGATCATATGGCAACCCTAGTTTTTTAAAAAACCTCCATACTGTTCTCCATAGTGGCTGTACCAATTTACATTCCCACCAACAGTGTAAGAGGATTCCCTTTTCTCTACACCTTCTCCAGCATTTATTATTTGTAGACTTTGTGATGATGGCCATTCTGACTGGTGTGAGGTGATACCTCATTATAGTTTTGATTTGCATTTGTCTAATATTTAGAGACATTGAGCATTTTTTCATGGGCCTGTTGGTCATCTGTAAATCTTTGGAGAAATGTCTATTTAGGTTTTCTGTCCATTTTTTTATTGGGTTGTTTGGGTTTTTTTATATTGAACTAGATGAGCAGTTTGTATATTTCGGAAATTAATCATCCCTTGTCTGTCACATTGTTTGCAAATATTTTCTCCCATTCTGTAGGTTGTCTTTTTGTTTTGTTTATGGTTTCCTTTGCTGTGCAAAAGCTTTTAAGTCTAATTAGGTCACATTTGTTTATTTTTGTCTTTATTTTCATTACTCTAGGAGATGGATTCAAAAAAATATTGCTATGATTTATGTCAAAGAGTGTTCTGCCTGTGTTTTCCTCTAGGAGTTTTTAAGTACTGTATTTGGTCTTACATTTAGGCCTTTAATCCATTTTGAGTTGTGTGTGGTGTTAGAGAATGTTCTAATTTTATTCTTTTATATGTAGCTGTCCAGTCTTCCCAGCACCGCTTACTGAAGAGACTGTCCTTTCTCCATTGTATATTCTTGCCTCCTTTGTCATAGATTAGTTGACCATAGATGAATGGTTTCATTTCTGGCCTTTCTATCCTGTTGCATTGATCTATATGTCTGTTTTGTGTCAGTAGCATACTGTTTTGATGAATGTAGCTTTGTAGTGCAGTCTGAAGTCAGGGATCCTGATTCCTCCATCTCCGTTTTTCTTTCTCAAGATTCCTTTGGCTATTCAGGGTCTTTTGTATTTCCAGGTAAATTTTAAAATTTTTTGTTCTAGTTCTGTGAAAAATGCCATTGGTAATTTGATAGGGATTGCACTGAATCTGTAGACTGCCTTGGGTATTATATTCATTTTCACAATATTGATTCTTCTAATCCAGTAATACATATATCTTTCCATCTATGTGTGTCATCTTCAATTTCTTTCATCAGCATCTTGTATTTTTTGGAGTACAAGTCTTTTTGCCTCCTTAGGTAGGTTTATTCCTAGATATTTTATTCTTTTTGATGTGATGGTAAGTGGGATTGTTTCCTTAATTTCTCTTTCTGAACTTTTGTTGTTAGTGTATAGAAATGCAGCAGATTTCTGTGTATTAATTTTGTATCCTGCAACTTTACCAAATTCATTGATGAGTTCCAGCAGTTTTCTGGCAACATCTTTAGGATTTTCTATGTATAGTATCATGTCATCTGCAAACAATGACAGTTTTACTGCTTCTTTTCCAATCTGGATTCCTTTTATTTCTTTTTCTTCTCTGATTGCCATGGCTAGGACTTCCAAAACTATGTTAAATAAAAGTGGTGAGAAAAAAAGTGGATATCCTTGTCTTGTTCCTGATCTTAGGGGAAATGCTTTCGGATTTTAACCATTGAGTACAATGTTAGCTCTGGGTTTGTTATGCATGACCTTTATTATGTTGAGGTTTGTTCCTTCTGTGCCCACTTTCTGGAGAGTTTTTATTATAAATGGATGTTGATATTTATCAAAAGCTTTTCCTGCATCTATTGAGATGATCATATGGTTTTTATTCTTTAATTATATATTTTTAAGCTTATTGTGGTCTATATTAGGTTATACCACCTCTGTGTGATGGTCAAATTTTTTTATTGAAGTATAGTTGACTTACAATGTTGTGTTAGTTTCAGCTGTACAGCAAAGTGATTCAGTTATATATATATATATATATATACACACACACACACACACACACATACATACATACATACATACATACACATACATATATAGTTTTTCAGATTCTTTTCCCATAGAGGTTATTGCAAAATATCGAGTATAGTTAGTGTGGTATATCACACTGATTTGAGGATGTTGAAAAATCCTTGCATCCCTGGGATAAAATTCCCCTCCCCTTTCTAGAAAGTTTTCTCTGCTGCCTATCCAAGGGGAATGCCACACTGACCCTTCACCCTGATGGAAATTATACCATCTTGCTGACTTCATTTTTGCCCCCTCCCATTTCTCTTTTCCCCAATCTTTCCCACACCCTTCTTACAACAAAATAATAATCAAATAAAGATTATTCACACTTTCTCATGCAAAGCAGTTCAGTTGTTTTTGTTATTTGGGCTCCTGCCATCCTTAACCTTATATGTCTTCCTAACATAAGCAGTTCCTTTGTACTTCCCTCCCTAGGAGAAATTCTAGTGTCAGTTACTGAGAATATAATTTTCATCACAGTACATATAGAAAGACGAACAGTGAGATATTCTCCTTGAGGGATATGTGGAGGGCCCAAAACCTGCCTGGTACCTCCAGCCCCAGTCCTACCCCTAAACCACCTTGGCTCCAGCTGCTGAGACAACTCAGCAAACCTAGGAGTCTTGAGTAGGCCATCAAATTAGGCCTCTCATCCAGCAGAGAGCAGGTCCCTGAGAGAATGAGGCACAGAAGTAAAGACTGGACAAGGGTCTAAAAGAGAACAGGTTGCTGCAAAGTAAGTCAAGGGTAGGGCTGCTGAGAGAACCTGGGGAAGCAGGTGACCTCAAGCAGATCCTAGGTAGGATGTGAGAATGGAAAAGGAACTCCAGCATTTGCCTGGTTCTGGTCCACGTCCCAAGTGCTATACAGAGAAAGTGAAATAAAGTCTTGATCCGTAGCCTATAGTCATTCCCATTGTGCAACTCAGTGCACTGTCAATAGTGGGCATATATAGCAAACCAATTTGGACTATAATGCAAGATGTATCAATATGTGGTAGAAAGAAAATGGTTGGTGGAATATGCACAAAATATTTCTGTAGTATTTATATATTTTGTATTCTATTTTATGATAAAAAATAATAAGGATAGGGCTTCCCTGGTGGCGCAGTGGTTGAGAGTCTGCCTGCCAATGCAGGGGACACGGGTTCGTGCCCCAGTCCAGGAAGATCCCACATGCCGCGGAGCAGCTGGGCCCATGATCCATGGCCGCTGGGCCTGCACGTCCGGAGCCTGTGCTCCGCAATGGGAGAGGCCACAACAGTGAGAGGCCCGTATACCACAAAAAATAATAATAATAATAAGGATAAAAATGGAATAAAGAGTATATTGGAAGAGGCCAGATGGTCTTCGTTTCATTGGAAGAGTTTTGGGCATTTTGTTTGTTTTTGTTTTTGTGTTTGCATTTTTCTTCTAGCATTTGTCGTAACCAAAGATACCATAAACCCTCTTCCCCAGAGTCTCATTTGAATATAACCTGTAGACTGTATTACTATATTCACACAGATTTCTAAAATCTTAATTTATTCCACAAACATCTGGAGGCAGCCTAAAATAGTAGAGACAACATAGTGTATGGTCTAGGATTATGGATTTTGGAGCCACACAGCCTGGGTTTGATTTCCAGTGCTACCATTTACAAAATGTGTGACCTTAGACAAGTTACTTAATTTCTCTGTGCCTTAGTTTTCTCATCTTTAAAGATACTACCTACCTTGGAATATTATTTTGATAATTAAATTAGTTCATATTTGTAAAGTGCTGAGATCAGCATTCAGCCCACAGTAAATGATACATTAGTGTTTATGTGCAAGGCATTATGTTGGCTGGTGAAAACATGGTAGCTTTTTTCATGGAGCTGACATTCTAATGGCTTCCAAAGGTCTACAAATAACTAACTACAGGAAGAACTCATTTTACTCAGGATAATTGGCGCCAGGTAAGACATCTTAACACAGGGAACAAAAGTTAATAGTAAATACAGTTTTTTTAAAAACAGTGTTTGGCCTGGAGTTAGTCTTTAAAAAATGAAACTCAAAACTCAAAGTCATGAAAAAAATGAACAGTGTCTATTCAGAAAGTCTATTCTGCTTTATATTTAATAGAATATAGGATATAATTGCAACAAAGAGTAAATCATGTGTTTTTTTTTTTCTACAAAACGTAACTTATGACAACATTCACTTCTCATTTGAATTTTCATAACACTGTCTTAAAGAAGACATCCTTTGTGAAAATGTTAAACAGCTTCATCAATTTTCCTGATGCTTGGGCATGCAAATTATTCCCCTTTGCTGCTTTTGTTATCAACCTTGTCAATTTTCTCTCAGTTTTTTATCTGGTCAATAGTTTTGTGAGTGATTTTAGCATTTACCTGAACTTCATCGTTTCCTGTATTTTTTGTACTTCTTGAAATTTCACAGCAATCTATTCACATTGTATCTGAATTATATTATTATATATTTACAGCATTCAAGAACCAGAGGAAAAAATGTAAAGATATTATGGTAATGGATAGCTATCACTTACAATAAATGAAGAGAAGCATTAGAAGAGTTAGGATTAATATTATAAGTTGTCAGCTAATTAGTGACTATTTCCATGTTTTATTTTTGTTTTTTCATACAGACTCATAACTTCAGAGATTAAGATGATTAATAATCATGCTTTCTATATTAATATAAGGCAGAAAAAAAATAAAAATAACAACCACGGTATACACCAAGTTCTATAGGAGTAAGCAAGAAAGAACAGTTAGGAAATGGCATGAGCCAAAGAAGAATATAACTCTGGTTTCAGTGTGAAGATTGAGCTAGAAAGATTAAATATTGAGGCAAGAAGTCATATTAGAAAGCTATTTAAATCATCTGACCACATCTGAACCATGGATTACCTAAGAATTCTATTTTTTCTCTCTTTGTTCTTAACTCTTCGCTCCTCTCTCCCCCAATCTCTCTTCCTTTATTTCCTCCCCACACCCATGTTCCCTCTTACTTCTGTATATAACTCTGAGACTTTTAGCTCTAAATATCCAGTAGGTATATGAGACCCAGGGAATGGTAGGAAAAAAACAAACAAAGACCACTAATGACCTCTGAGCCAGCATTTTAAGGGAAAGGGAAGCAGTGTTTTCAAGGAGCAGGTGCATACCAAACTCTAAGCTGGCATTTGACAAATTTATTTCACTTAATCTTAAAAGCCTATGAGTTAGGGACTCTTGAGCTCACTTTCATAGGTGAATAAACTGTAGCATAGCTGGGAATCAGGAATTCACATCCAGCTCCACTTGACATCAATCCATGATGTTTCTAACGTATCTGTACTAAGCAGTGAAGGAGGAATGGGCAACATGGGACCTCTGATGTGAAAATAATGGTTGGAAAAAGAGATACAAGCATTAAAAAATACATTAATATTCTAAGTCACAAGGTCCCTACTAGTTTATTGTTGTTTCTATTGATTTTTGCTTTTGTGTCTTTTTCCCAAGCCACATGGTAGGATATTAGTCTGGGTCACGTGTCTGAATCAAATCCCTGTTGGACTTATTTCAAGAAACCACATCCAAAGTCCGTATGTTGAAGGCATTACTGTTTGCCAGTTCCTTACTTATCCCAGGCTTACACTGTTTTAAGAGTTACCTAATTTCCTCAAGAAGCAGAACATCCTGAATTGGTTTCCCAGAGTGAAAGTTTTGGAGGGAAGTCAGAAGAATGCAGAGGAATACATTTATATTTAAATTCATGAATTAATTCATTCAAGGAATATTGTGAGTGCCTAAAATGGACCAGGCATGACATTAAGCACTGGGCATAGAATGATGATAAAATACTCATGATTCCTTTATTTGTGGTGTTCATATTTTTTTTTTTTTTGCGGTAAGCAGGCCTCTCACTGCTGTGGCCTCTCCCGTTGCCAAGCACAGGCTCTGGACGCGCAGGCCCAGCGGCCATGGCTCACGGGCCCATCCGCTCCGCAGCATGTGAGATCCTCCCAGACCGGAGCATGAACCCATGTCCCTTGCATCGGCAGGCAGACTCTCAACCACTGTGCCACCAGGGAAGCCCTGTGGTGTTCATATTTTGGTAGAAGAACCACATCTCTGGGAAATACAGTAACTTCTTCCCACTATCATTCCATTGTAGCCAAGGAGCGACAGCTGGAGAGGCCCTAAGAGATGTTAGTGAGGACTCAGGAGTAGTTGGCCCTCTTAAAGAGAGAATTTTAGCAGGTATAATCTTCTCCCCCCATCTCCAGTTTTTCATTTCAAAAACATCCTCCCCAAGCATTCATATATTATAGGAACTTTTTGAAAAGTCACCATCTATTTGATCTTCAAGTTAAATGAAGGATTCAGTCAAGGAGAATCGGGTCATCCATACTCAGGATTGAATAAATTCCTTTCAGTGTCATGTAATTTATTGGGAGCTCACTGTGCAAATGACCTCAAACATGGAACTGAGATTGAGTTAGTCAAAGCCATAATCCTTAAATCTTAGGTAGTTATTTGACATTTCAATAGTATGTCAAAAGAAGTAACATAATGTAGGAATAGTAATAACTCCTTGTATAGTAATTCCAAGAAGGTAGAGGGAAAGGCTTTCTGCTTTGTGGACATAAAAGCAGTAGCAGAGAAGCAAGTAAGTTAAAACAACTCAAGAATTAATTTCTACTAGAAAATTTAGACACAGCTCCAAGCAAACATTAGTGTTTGTTTCCATTAGGAAAAGAAAAGCAATGTACCCTACAGTGCTAGTAGGAAGAGGTATGTCTTGGCTCCTGATACCGAGGAACCGTTTCCAAGCATCGCGGTCCGCGGGCCTCTCACTGTTGTGGCCTTTCCCGTTGCGGAGCACAGGCTCCAGGCGCGCAGGCTCAGCGGCCATGACTCACGGGCCCAGCCACTCCGCGGCACGTGAGATCCTCCTGAACTGGGGCACGAGCCCATGTCCCCTGCCTCGGCAGGCGGACTGTCAACCACTGTGCCACCAGGGAAGCCCTCCAAGCATCTTTTGAAAGTAGACATTGAATTCGTTATGTGCCCTAGATAGTGTTTCTCCTGAATTGAAAAAAAAGAGTCTGAATTATCACCTCTAAGGCCCTACCTAATCTTCCCCCACTCCACCCCCATCATTACTTCACCCTCTACTCTTGTTCCCTTGTTAACTCAGCTTCAGCACCCCGACCTCATCTTCACTGTTACTCAAATACACCGGTTCATGCTCCTGCTCAGGTCTTTTTCACTTGCTGTTCCCTCCACCAGGTATAATTTTCCCCTAACTATCCACATGGCTTATTTCTCATTTTGTCAGGTCTTTGTGCAAAAGTCACCTTCTCAGTGAGGCCTTCATGGTCCCATTATGTAAACTGCAATCCCTTTCCCGACACTTCCCAGCTTTATTTTTCTCCTTAGCATTGGTCAGTGTTTAACAATCCCTTTCCCGACACTTCCCAGCTTTATTTTTCTCCTTAGCATTGGTCAGTGTTTAACATGCTATTTACCTTGTTTATAATCTACCTCCCTTTGAATAAATGGGCTCCAAAAAGGCAGGAATTTTGCCTCTTTTGTTCACTGCTGTATCCTCAGGAGCCAGGATAGAGTTGAGCACATAGCATGTACTCAATAACTATTTGCTGAATGAATGAATAAATATCATAGCCAGCCACAGCTGGAGAGGCCACGATGGAAGCGCTTCCAGCTTGGTGTGAAATCATCTGGAAATAACAGTTTCAAGAACCCTGAACACCTCCTTGAAAAAGGACCACTGGCCTCCACACTGTTCTTGAAACATACCAGAAGGTAAAATTGTTTTGAAACCCTCTAGGATGTCGATACATTAATGTCCAATTTGCACCACTAAACAAAGTCATTATTAGGAAGAATAATAAATAATGAGAACATGAATATTTGCCCAGCCAGTTTAAAATAAGACTATATCACACAGCCCTCAAATTTTGACTGGCGTGAAATACAAATCACCCAGTGAGCTCAACTCTCATAAGATCCCAATAAGCTCTAGACACCGGGGTTGGAATCCTTTATGAGCAATCCCAGGCAGAAAAAGCATGTTTACAGTGAAGCATTAAATTAGTCATGAAGCACAACCACAGGCAAAGACAGTTATGGCACCTCTCAGTGAAATAAAACTATGCAGTTATCATAAGCACAGCGTTTCATCAAGAATGACAACCATTCTTATAAACATTTAATTTACACTGTTAAGAGCAAACACATCAATGGAAAACATAAATATATATGACTTTAAAATTGACTCATATCAAATAAAAAGGTGACGTTCAATATTCAATGTCCATTGAGGGCTGTGGTCTCCTCCATGGCTAGTTTAAGAATCACAGCATGAGGTTACAAGGCCCTTACACTTAAGAAAGTGCAAACACAATGGTATTTCCAGCCATCAGTTATCTTTCCTCTGAATTAGAAAAAGTAGGGCAGAATATAATCAATGCACTAGGTTGTCCCCAAAATAACTGCTCCACTTATTGGCTTCTAAAGCCACTTATGGGGCATAAATTCCATTTATAGAGACATTCTTTCTCACACAGTTAAGTATAAAGTTTCTCAGCAAATATCCTGAGAAGGGTGACATGTTAACTTAAATTCACAAAAGTAATGCCTGGTATCAAATTTTTTCCTTAGAACATGTTTTGGTAGTAAAGATAGTACAAGGTGTTCTTCATTCTCTCTTCTTCCTTTCACTCTCTTTTAATGTCTTGTTGTTGTTAGAAAAATAAGAATACAGGTTGTTCTTTTTTTATATAAATTTATTTATTTTTGGTCGCGTTGGGTCTTCGTTGCTGCACACATCCTTCTCTAGTTGCGGCGAGCGGGGGTTACTCTTTGTTGCAGTGCACGAGTTTCTCATTGCAGTGGCTTCTCTTGTTGGGGAGCATGGGCTTTAGGCGCATGGGCTTCAGCAGTTGTGGCTCACGGGTTTCAGAGCGCAGGCTCAGTAGTTATGGTGCACGGGTTTAGTTTCTCCGAGGCATGTGGGATCTTCCTGGACCAGGGCTCGAACCCGTGTCCCCTGCATTGGCAGACAGATTCTTAACCACTGCGCCACCAGGGAAGCCCAAGAATACAGGTTGTTCTGTTGCCAAAAGAAGTTGAAAAATAAAATCAACCACTGTAAACATTTCAGACGTGTGATCCTGGCTATTGGTGGAAGAGAAATGATAAAAGATAAGAAACAGGAGAAAAGTCACACAAAGTAATGAATGTGAAATTATTTTATAAAGTATAAATGCAACTTTAAGGGAATATTATTTAAGAAGAGACTTGGAAAGCTAAAGATAAACTTCATTAATTTCACTTATTCTCAATATATATTTGTTCCTTTGTCTGAGTGCCTTAAAACTCTTCAGTTCCTTTACAGTGAGTAGACTGTATCTGAATGATAAATTGGCTTTTCAGACATACTTTCAGCTCTGCTAGCTCTTGAGGTTTTTTCCCTTGAAAAGATGTACAAACAAGCTGGCCACATAGAAGAAGCACTCTGTTCTTCAAAACACCCACCGCAGTGTGAAGGACTGAGTCATCTAAGATGCTTACTAAAATGGAAGGAGCTCACATTTTCTCTCATCTCTTTCCATCTCCTCCTCTATTGTTTGAGATCATCCACTGTGTCGTCCTAAATCATTTTACGGCTCCAGTGCGGCATTGTAGGAAGAACAGCATGCGAGTCTGGGTCCCAGCCTTACCCCTGTGTAATGGTGCCACCAAAGTTTTTTGTCCTTCTCTGGCCTCAGTGTCTCATCTGTAAAGTAAAAGTTTTCCTTCTCACCACCTATCAGAAAGAAAAATTACCAATTGCTCTCTAGTCACTGCTTATTTGGAATAGGAAACTTTCAGCTGTATAGGAATGGGGCTGGGATTTTAAGAAATCATTTTTCAAAAACTTGTCTCATTTTAAATTTTCCTAAGGCAACTCTAAGAAGCAGAACAATACAAGAAACTTTTACATGTAGAACAAAAATGAGCCTGTCCCCATTTATATGGTTTAAATGATCTATTCAGAGAATTGGAGTATAAACTACTAAGCGTTATCGCTTTATTATTCTTTAATAGTACACTGTGACACAAATTAAGAAACCGACTGAGATAAAATAATACTTGGCTAATTAAAAAAAAAACAATGTCGTTAGCTTTAAATCAGTGCCAACAAAATTCATAGGACATTGGATGCTTTTTAACTGGGGGCTGAGGAATGAGACTGCAACTGTGAGGCATTCAGGGAAGATAAGAGTTTTTGGTGCACACCTCTGACTGTCTTCCTCAAAAGGAAGGTTTTGTATAACACAGAAACCAGAAGAGTAAACCTGGTGGGGCCCAGAGAGGTCTCCTAGGGCCAAAGGTAGTCGGCTATAATCTGTAGGGTAGAGCAGGCATGGGAATTAGTGACAGGGAGGGAGGAACAGAAGAGAAAAGTGGTGAAGGAGAAAAAAAGTATTCTTGTGGCTCCTTTGGGCATTCAGGTCATAGGCTGTGAGTCCTGACAGACAGGAGCTGCGTGTCTACCTGCAGCTGCTTGTGTATTGCTCTGGGAAGCTAAGCCCAGCGGACCTGAAGGACGCCTGCAACGCTGGGTGCAACTGCTGTTGGGCTCAGGTTGTGGAGGTGTTACAGAATTAAGTCATATGAACACCCATTTGGGTCCTAGCCTGGCCAAGGCCCCCTGCCTTGGCCAGAAGGGTTCTTTGTCCTTTGGGGTTCACACAGCCAAAACCAAAACCAAAGTTGAGATTGAAGCAACACACGCTTTATTCAATGGCCAGAGAACGGAGGAGCAGGGACTTAGTTCACCAATCAACTTATGGTCTTGATAGTGAGAGGGATTTGCTTTTAAGGAGTAAGGACAATGCAGGAAGGAGTGAGATTAATGATGCGGAGGCATATATATGAGTTTTCTGGGAAAGAGGCAGGGTTTTCCTGGAAATGGGGTGCCAGCCCTTTTCTATCCTTTTTTGGTCTGTGACTTCTGGCCATTGGTAGATATGTAATTTCATACGAAAATGTAGTAATATCAGCATAGAATGAGGCTCAAGGTGTGTTGGAGGTCAGATTCACTGCCATCTTGGTTTCAGCTAGTTCTATCCGGTTTTTGTTTTCCTCTTCCTATAGCTTCTTTTCTTTGTGTACAGACCCTGTGACTTAAAGGTATATGTTAGCTCCTATTCAAGGGAGGGGTTGGCGTGTTTTGAGCAAGGATCTGGTGGCAACTCTGATAACAGAAAGGGCTGAAGTTCGCCTTTTCTCCATATAAACTCCTCACTCAGATGTCGTTTTCCCAGCTCTAGAGACCCTGCCAGCCTAAACTACTTTCAGATAGGCAATGAAAATTAAAATCCACTGAAGAAAACAAAGTTTAATGGAGGAAAACTCTTAACGGTTTGAATGTTTGTGTCCCCCTCCAAAATTCATATGTTGGATATTAACTCCCAGAGGTGATGGTATAAAGAGGTGGGGCCTTTGGGGGGTGCTTAGGTCATCAGGGTGGAACCTTCATGAATGGGATTAGTGCTCTTATACAAGGGATCACAGAGAGATCCCTAGCCCCTTCTACCATGTGAGGACACAGTGAGAAGGTGCTGGCTATGAACCCAGAAGAGGGCCCTTACCAGCTGGTGTCTTGATCTCGAATTTCCAGCCTCCAGAACTGTGAGAAATAAGTTTCTGCTGTTTATAAGCTACCCAGCCTATGGTATTTTGCTATAGCAGCCTGAACAGGCTAAAGCAAAGACCAAGCTAAACATCTAGAAGAGGCGAATCCCTCTGAAAAACTGACAGGAAAGACATTTGAGAACTTTCATTAAAAATAAAAAATAAATGAGAACACTCAAAAGGATAATTTAGAACACTCAAAGATTTTCTAAAAATTAAAATTGTGATTTTTAAACTTTAAAAGTAAATGGATAGGGCTTCCCTGGTGGCGCAGTGGTTGAGAGTCCGCCTGCCGATGCAGGGGACACGGGTTCGTGCCCCGGTCCAGGAAGATCCCACATGCCGCGGAGCGGTTGGGCCCGTGAGCCATGGCCGCTGAGCCTGCGCGTCCAGAGCCTGTACTCCGCAACAGGAGAGGCCACAACAGTGAGACGCCCGCGTACCGCAAAAAAAAAAAAAAAAAAAAAAGTAAATGGATAAACAAGAGGACATTTACTTGTAAGAACCAAATCTGTATTCAGAAAAACAAAGTGGGAAAAAAAAACCTCCCTATATATAATAAGCACAAAAATATGTAAATTAGGAGGGAAAATACATGACACTGGACGGTCAGGTGAAATAGTAACAGAAGATCCAGAGGAGGAAAGAGAATATATGGGGAAGAAATAATTAAGCAAATAAGCAGATAAATAGTCCAGAGCCTGAGAGGACTTAGTGATTGAGGCTATGTGTCCCCTCTCCATCATGAGGAAGGACTTCAGCGCGGAGGTGCTGCTTCCAGCTAGGATGGAGTGAGCAAACTCTCTCCCTCCCAGTGATTACAACTAAAAACCCTGAACAGGAGGCATAAAGCAACTATGTGAGGATTCTGAAAAGTAAATAAGAACAAGCAGATTAGGGAGAAAAATCAAAATACAAAGAATGCCATTATAATAGAGATTTTTCTGGACTTTTTTTCCCTCCTATGCCTCCAGGCATAGACTCTAGAGCAGCCAGAATTCTGGAACTAAAGAGGGCATGAATAGAAAGAAAACTCCCAGAGAAACTTTTCCTGGCCCAAGGAGTTCGAAGTAGGTTGAGCAGGGGTCACTGCAAGACAGAGACTCCAGGTGCTTCCCTGGGTTGGCCCCTACATTTTTATTATCCAATCTCTGCTTGAGGCGAGCCTCAGTCATGAAGCTATATGCAGCAGTTGCTGCCACACAAATACCTAAATATCTGAGAGCAAATTCTGAGAACTGAGAAAAGGAGCTGCTGCTATTCAGAGCATGTGGGGGAGGAAATGCTCATTATTTTCCTCACCCCCTTTTCTCTAATAGCTTCACATGAAGGCGGAGCCAGTCACAGGAAATGCCTGACAACCCGTGTGGCTAAATCCCCAGCTTTTTAGCCAGAGGACCAGAAAAAGGGGCTGTTGAGAGTTCAGGTATATGGGGAATCGTGGTGCGAAGAGAAGCAGAGAAGGAAAACCCCTAACATGTTATAAAGTCCTAGGCTCACCCCAGAGCTAACATTTGGAAAACAGACCTATTTCAGCACTAAAAAGTATAAAGACCAGATAGTTTTACAACTGAATTCTAATTTTTAAAGAACTGATATGAAAAAGAAAATAAACGTATTAAGATTGAAAAGAGAGAAAATGTGTCTTAGTAGGAAATCAAGAAATTTGACAAATTATTAGAATTAACAAGGAAGTTCAATAAAAATTCTGGATATAAAATCAATAAAAAATACCAGTTGCAGTCCTATACCCTAACAAAGAGCTGGAAAATGTAAGTTCTAAAACACATAGAATTTGTAACAAATGACAACAAGTGTTATTTACTTATTAATTCATGTATTCATTTATTCAAAGAATGGAATTAAAGATCTATAAGACATTTATAAAGAAATTTTTAAAAAGATAATATAAAAAACCCTTATAATTTGAAGGGCATATAATGTTTGGGAAGATTCACTATGATAAGACATTGGTTCTTCCTCATTTAATGTATACATTCAATTCAGATTAATTCTAATCAAATCCCCTCTGGGTTTTTTCATGGAATCTAGCAATCTGATTCTAAAATATTTATGGAAGAGTAAAGAGCCAAGTATAGACCACACAGATTTGAAGAATAAAGTAGAATACTTGCTTACCAGATATCAAAATTTATTATAAAGAAACTGATTTTAAAAGTATGGTAACAGTGTAGAGATAAATTAGTGAAACTAAACAGAAGTTCAAAAAACAGGCCTACACATATATGGAAACTTGACATGTTTATATGTGTCAAAGAATTGTAAATCAATTGGGGAAGAATGAACCAGTCAATAATGGTACCAAAACAAAAGGTTTGTTTCCAAACAATAATTAACAACAACATTTTTATTATTATCTCAACCACACACTAAGTGGGTTAATGATTTAGTTGTGAAAAGCAAAACTTTAACAATTTTAAAGAACATATAGATTATTACCTCAGAGTTTGAAACAAGACAAAAATGTTAAGCAACAAAGAAAAAATACTATATTGACCACATTAAAACCACAACATCTACAAAGCAAAAGCCACCATCAATAAAATGAAAAGACAAGTTGCAACCAGCAGAAGATATTTGCATTGTACACAATCAACAAAAATTATTATCCAGAATAAAAGATAGCTTCTTCAAATCAATGAGCAAAAGGAGAAGCACACAATGGAAAAAGCAGACATGAATGGAAAACTCACAGAACAGAACCTCCCCAGGAGTCAGGGAAATGCAATTTAAAGCTGCAATGGAATATTATTTCTGACTGATAAAAATTAAAAGAGCCAAACATACCAGATATGGAGCAACGGGAACCCTCATATAACTACTGTACTACTGGTGGGGATGTATATTTTAAAATCAATTTCTATAGCAATTTAGCAATATCTAGTAAAGTAGAAGAGGTACACCCTACAGCCTAGCAATTCTACTCTCTATAATACACCCTAAAAAAATGCTCACACTTACGCAAAAAAAAAAAAAGGCATGAGCAACAATGTACTTTACAGCATTATTTGTAATGGTGAAAAATTGGGCACCACATAAACATCCTTCAATAGCAGAATCAATTTGCTCTACACCTGAAACTAACACCACATTGTTAATCAACTATGCTCCAATATAAAACAAAAATTTTTTTTAAACTATTCATAAGTTTAAAACTGCTTGCCATTCTGAGTAGCATAATGAAATCTCGAGACATCCCACTCCATCCAGCCCAGGATATGAATCATCCCTTTGTCCAGAGTCTCCCACTCTTTGTCACTTAGTAGCCATCTTGGTTATCAGATCTACTGCCTCGGTATTGATGCTTGTGCTCAACATCATTAATCATTAGAGAAATGCAAATCAAAACTACACGAGATATCATCTCACACCAGTCAGAATGGCCATCATCAAAAAATCTAGAAACAATAAATGCTGGAGAGGGTGTGGAGAAAAGGGAACACTCTTGCAGTGCTGGTGGGAATGTGAATTGGTACAGCCACTATGGAGAACAGTATGGAGGTTCCTTAAAAAACTACAAATAGAACTACCATATGACCCAGCAATCCCACTACTGGGCATATAACCTGAGAAAACCATAATTCAAAAAGAGTCATGTACCAAAATGTTTATTGCAGCTCTATTTACAATAGCCCGGAGATGGAAGCAACCTAAGTGTCCATCATCGGGTGAATGGATAAAGAAGATGTGGCACATATATGCAATGGAATATTACTCAGCCATAAAAAGAAATGAAATTGAGCTATTTGTAATGAGGTGGATAGACCTAGAGTCTGTCATACAGAGTGAAGTAAGTCAGAAAGAGAAAGACAAATACCGTATGCTAACACATATATATGGAATTTAAGAAAAAAAAAATGTCATGAAGAACCTAGGAGTAAGACAGGAATAAAGACACAGACCTACTGGAGAATGGACTTGAGGATATGGGGAGGGGGAAGGGTGAGCTGTGACAAAGCGAGAGAGAGGCATGGACATCTATACACTACCAAACGTAAGGTAGATAGCTAGTGAGAAGCAGCAGCATAGCGCAAGGAGACCAGCTCGGTGCTTTGTGACCACCTAGAGGGGTGGGATAGGGAGGGTGGGAGGGAGGGAGACGCAAGAGGGAAGAGATACGGGAACGTATGTATATGTATAACTGATTCACTTTGTTATAAAGCAGAAACAAAAAATAAAATAAAGTCCAAAAAAAAAAAAAAAAACAAGAAACCCTTATTTTACGTTATAATAGCCCCAAAGCACTAGAGTAGTGATGCTGACAATTTGGATATGCTGAAGAAAAGCCATAAATTGCTTCCCTTAAGTGAAAAGTGAAAGTTCTTAGTAAGAAAAAATCATGTGCTGAGGTTGCTAAGATCTATGGTGAGAAAGAATCTTTTATTTGTGAAATTGTAAAAGAAATGTGTGCTAGTTTTGCTGTTGCATCTCAAATTACAAAAGTTATAGCCACAGTGAATGATAAACACTTAATTAAGATGGAAAATGAATTAATTTTGTACAATAAGATATTTTGAGAAAGAGAGACCATGTTCACATAACTTTTATTATAGAATATTGGTATAATTGTTCTATTTTATCATCAATTATTATTAATCTTGTACTGTGCCTAATTTATAAATTAAAGTTTATCATAAGATGTATGTATAGGAAAAAATATAGTATAGTATATAAGGTTCGGTACTATCTGCGGTTGCATGTATCCACTGGCAGTCTGGGAACATCTGCAGCTAAGGGGGATAACTGTAGTAAGAGGGGGGAAAGCCATGTTATGGGGTAGAGGTGGGGTTTTTAGGGAAGGTCTCCCCTGAAGAAAGTAACGTCCAGCCTGCAACTCAAAAATAGAATTGATGAGCAAGTGAATGGAGACACATTGAGGGCAAGTATATTCTGAGGGCAGCGTTGGTATATGCAACTCCTAGACCTTACCGAACGTAACCCTTTCACAGTGTAGTGGGAATATAGAATGTGCTGGAAGAAATGGTGAGTTAAGGCTAGAGAGTAAGCAGAACTCGTAAACTGTGTCAAAGATTTTAGACTTTATCCTGAGGGCAGCTTAAAGCTGTAAAGGATCTTAAACATGACAGTGACATAGTCATATTTTGCTTTTAGAAAATGACCCTTTCAACAGTGTTAAGATATATTAGAGAGAACAAGATGATGAACAGTAATCCAGCAAAAAGAGGATGAGGCTGAAATGAGGAAGTAGGAGTGAGGACAGAAAAGACTGGAGATAGGTTTGGAAAATAGAATTGATTTGATAATTGATTGAATGGGTTCTGGATTGGGCATCAGCATGGGGAGTGAAATCATTCACTGAGATGAGGAATACAGAAGACAGTTTGCAGAGGAGATAATATATTCCACTTTGGGTGTGGTGGAACTATGGAAAACACATAGAGGTTCCTCAAGAAACTAAAGATAGAACTACCATATGACCCAGCAATTCCACTTCTGGGTATCTGTCTGAAGAAAATGAAAACAGTAATTTGAAAAGATGTATGAACCCCTTTTTCATTGCAGCATTATTCACAATAGCCAAGATATGGAAATGACCTAAGCGTTCGTCTATGGATTAATGGATAAAGAAGATGTGGTGCATACACACACGATGGCATACTGCTCAGCCATTTAAAAAAAAAGAAATTGTGCCATTTTCAATAACATGGATGGACCTAGAGGGTATTATGCTAAATTAAATAAGTCAGACAAAGAAAGACAAATACTGTATGATTTCACTTATACGTGCAATCTAAAAAGCAAGACAAATGAATAAACAAAATAAAACAAAACTCATAGATACAAAGAATAGAATGATGGTTGCCAGAGAGGAGGCGTGTTGGAGGGGTAAGCAAAATGGGTGAAGGGGGTCAAGAGGTACAAACTTCCAGTCAAAAAACGAATAAGTCAGGGGTATGTAATATATAGCATAGTGACTATAGTCAATAACACTATATTGCATATTTTGTAACTTTGTAAGGTGACAGAGGGTAACTAGACTTATTGTGATGATCACTTTGCAGTACATACAAATACCAAATATATACAAATACCAAATCATGATATGGTGTACCTGAAACTAATATAATGTTATATGTCAATTACACCTCAATTAAAAGAAATAAAAATATATCAAGCGTCAAAAACGATGTGTTTATAAATGTATGGCATTTATAAGTTTGTTAGATACTTAACTCGTATTTGCCAAACAACGAAAAATTTCTCTATTACAAGTACTGGAACAATGAAGACACCTACTCAAAGCAGTTCCTTTTTGTGTCAGATTTTTGCATAAAATTTAGTGTACTTTTAAAAAACTTTCCTTTCTGATTTGATTTTTGGAAAAAAACAATAGAAACAAACGTCTTTAGGGGTGTGTTTCCTGTCTGTCTTGGCCAATGGATAGTGATGCTATAGTGCTGTTATCAGCTAGTAATGCCTTGGGCATTCACGTGGATCCATACTACCTGTAGCGAGGCCCCACAGATATTTCCACCTCTGGAGCTAATGTTGTGGCTGGACCAGCCCTTCTGGTTCTTATTATGATTGCAAGATAGAACTCAGCAACAACCACCAGGAAACTTTGAGAAAAGTTGTATTACCCACAGGTACTAGAAGACACACAACACAACCAAGGGCCACACCGTGAGATTGAGGGGAGAGAGAAAGAGGGGAGTGTGTGGACCTGGGGCTCTGCCTTTATTGGGGTACAAGGTTGGGTTGCCTAGGGTTTTGTGGGTTCATTCTTTATTGGTAAATTTAAAACATAAGAGTGAGAATTAAGGCATGCAGAGGGGAAAGTGGGGTCACTTAAGTGGTCAGTTATCTAGGTTACGCAGAGCTTTCTAAACGGACAACTTCATGGGTGGAGGCAGCCTGGTTTCTTATCTAGTTGTTTTACTGGTAGCTGTGAAATCTAGCTGGCAGTGTTGATTCCAGAGGGATGTCTCTGAAACAGATGCCTTGACAATCAAAAGCTTCATGTCAGACATTTACCCTACTGGGTATTTGTTCAAGAGGAATTTTTTTGTCTGTTTAGTTTTGTTACTTGTTTGTTTGTTTCTTTATCTAAATAGTTCTCATACAATTTAGTATTAGGTAGGTGTAGCTGCAATTGGCCTTATAAAAGTTTGAAAGGCTGATGATTGTAAACATACTTTTATTGGTTTGTTGGTTGGTTGGATGGATGGGTGTTTGGGGGCTGGTACGTTGATTTTGCCTGAAATCAGTTTCTGGGTTTACAGGAATACTTTAAATGAGCCAATTTAGTGTGGCATTTAAGGGAAGAATTTCAAGAGCTAACCTAATTGAATGCTAAAAAGGGTCAGGCAAATTATTGCCTGAATGCTGTTATGTGTGAAAAGGTAACTTACCAACAAAAGCACTCCAAAAACAAACATAATATTTTTAAGATAAAATTACTTTTATGGATTAATTTTCCAGTATCCCCGTTGGTTTGGTGAAGCAATATACATCTCTTGTTTAATATTTCTAAACCTGGTCTTCTTGAGAATCTTCTCATTAGTTTTCCCATGGAAAGTAGTTCCAGGAAAGAGACAGAAGATTTCACTAAACCATTGGAATCTATTAGGAAAAAATATTTTTTTAAACTAAATCTCTTCATTAAGAGCAAATCGAAAGACTAAAAGTTACAGTTGTTGAAAGTCTTGCTAACCCTGCCTCTTGGATAAAGTCTTTCTTAGCATGATGGCATATCTAATGTGGTGTCTAACTTCAAAATTTATTTGACCACTGTGAAAGGAAAATAAAAGTAGAGTTAATATTGCTAAGAAAACTTTCTAAAATAGAGCCAGGACGCCACTGAGGAAGTGTGACTTATACACATCTCAGCCCACACGAAATCTGGAATTTGACTACTTATTTTCTTAACACAGTCATCCAGAACCTCTGCCCAGTGTTCCAGAAACTCAAGATACTTATTGGACCTTTACCCTAACAGCCTATCTACTTATTGGATCCTTACCTTAAATAACTTATGACAGCCTATCCCTTAAGAACAAATATTTCTTTCCTGCATCAGAGTCAAGCATATTTTTTGCCAGAAAACTTTAACAACCTTATGGTTCTTGTTGTTATAAGCCCCTGGTTCCTTCTCTTTCGCAGAACACTCTTCTGGTTTTACCCAAATATGTGTCTTATGAATTGCAAGTCTTAAGACCCCAAATAAAGCTCTTTGCTTTTTGCAACCTCGTAAGATCGCAGTAATTGATTACTGTTCAACACCGTAAATAGAGTATGAAGTGCCCATGTTCCATGCAGTGGAAGGGAAAAAAAAGAATGTGCATCCTGCAAACTTTTTTAGCTAAAATGGGAGCACAGAAAATATCTGGACCAGCTGTTATCTCGGCTCTGCTTGATCAAACACAGCAATTATGTGGAATTCGGGTAATGAGGCTACTGCCAGCCAACTGGTGGACATTTTGTTACATCTAGTTGTAAAAGAAAGTGGAATTATTATACCAAATCATATTCAAGTTAGAATGTGGCATTATTTTTGCTAATTTAATAAATTATTTTAGTCTTTTAGTCTTCCATGATCTTTTTTTTTTTTTTTTTTTTTTGGCTCCCGTGATCTTAATTCTGAGCTACTGTCTACCTTATAAGAATGGCTCGGAAGTTGTATCTGCACATACAGGGGACAGAATGCTTTCATCTTTGAAATCTCTATGAAAACAGATAAGACCCAAGAAATGATGTTCAGCTGACTCCCACTGTCAGTGATAGGTTGAAAACTGTCATCTTCAACCCTGTAATTTTACGATTTATATTTCACTTGTCAGCATCTGTCAGTGAATATTTCCTTCTCAAGCCAGAGGGATGAAAAACAAAATTCCTTTTAAGAATAAATTGCCCCGGTATTCAGCATCATCACCACGGTAATGTTTGGTTTCTATTTGTCTCTGGTATTTTCATCCTACCATTTAGCTAAAATGTTGGCACCTCTGCACTGTGTAGGTGAAGCAATTCCCTAAAGAATTCAGGCAAAAGATCATTTTTGTTTGATTTCATCGGATGAATGCTTTGGGCTATGGATTTTGAGGGTATTACCACAAAACCATTTTCTAAACCATCCCATGCCCTGTTTAAATGTGCTTTAAATGTTATATTCCATGGAAGTTTAAGATCTCTTGAGGAAAGGGAACAATCAAAGCAGTCTAATTCTATACCATTTGATCAAGGGATTAATTACTTGTATTTAAAATTCTCGATAATTGAATGGAAAGGAAAACTTGCAGCCATTTAGAAGTCAACTGGCAGGGAAACCACAGACGGGGAATTTGCAGAGTGTCAAAGGTTTCATGAGCAGAAACAGCTGCAATGCCTTTTTAACAGCAGAGCTGAATAATACCAGAAAAGTCTCATTCTATGAAATGTGAGGTATTATTCCAAAATTCTGAAATATATTTTATGGTTTGAATATTTGTGCAGAACCACTAATAGTACATTAAATGAATGGAGCCTTAGAAATAACAACATGAGTTGTATAATAAAATAGTAATTTCTAATGCTTATATATTATAATTTTTAGGTGCTATTGTAAGATATATATATATAAGATATACATATATATGGGCTTATTTAATTTCCACAACACTCTTATAAAGCAGTTACTAGTATTACATCAGTTTCTTTTCTTTTTCAAGTTGAAGTGTAATGTACATAAAGAAAAATGAGTTTAGGCAGATGCGTACAAATGCAGAACAGTCCGTCATCCCAAAAAGTTCCCTTATGTCCTTTATTAAAAAGTTCTCTTTCCTGAACCATCTCCCAAGGCAACCACTGTTCTGATTTCTATCACCATTCTTTAGTTAACCCTGTTCTAGAACTACTTATAAATGGAATCATACAATATGTGTTCTTTTGTGTCTGGCTTCTTTTGCTCAGAATAATATTTTTGAGATTCATCCATTTAGTAGCATATATAAATAGTGAATTGTTGTGTGAATATACCACAATTTGTTCCCATTTACTTATTGATAGACATTTGTGTTATTTCCAGTTTTGAGCTACTATGAATAAAGCTGCTGTGAATACTCTTATACAAATCTTTTGGTGAATATATGATTTCAACTCTCTTGCACTGAAATTAGAATTGTCGGGCTGTAGGTTATGTGTTTGTTTCATTTTATAGGAACTGCCAGACATTTTCCCAAAGTGACCGTATCATTTAACATTCCCACCAATATTGTATTTTGCAGTTGTCCCACATCCTCACCAGTATTTGACGTTGTTACCCTTTTAAAATTCATCCATGCTTATGGGTATGCAGTGATATCACATTTTGCTTTTAATTTTTATTTCCTGATAAATAATGATATGGAGCATATTTTCATTTGCTTCTGACCATTTGTATTCATCCATTGTGAAGTCCCTGTTTGCCTATTTTTAATTGAGGCTGTTTGTATTATTATTATTGAATTGTAGGAATTATTTTATGTTGTGGATACAAGCCCTTTGTCAGTGGTACGTAATGTAAATAATTTCTTCCTGTGTGTGGTTTAGCTATTCACTATCTTAATGGAGTATTTTAATGAGTAGAAGTTTTAAATTTTGATGAGGCCTAATTTGTCATTTTTTTTTTCTTTTAGGGTGAATGTGGTTTTCTGTATAAGAAAACTTCTCCTACATCAGGTAAGGAAGATATTCTCCTATGTTTTTTTCCAGAAACTTTATAAATTTAACTTTTATGTTTTGGTTTATGATTCATCTTGACTTATTTTTTTTTTAGTATGCTGTCTGGTAGGTGTCAAAGTTTATTTTTATATAGAGATTCAGTGGCTCTATTGTCATTTAGCCAAAAAAAAAAAATGACCTTCCTTTCCTCCACTGTTTTCATGTCTTTGTCTAAAACTGACAGTTTAGCTGTGGTATAGGTCTATTTCAAGATTTTCTATTCTGTTCATTGATCTATCTGTCTATCTTTAACCATGTTGACATTTTTATTTCAGGACTTTAACGATGTAGTTCCAAATGTCTTCTGGCTTGCATTATTTCTGATGAAAAGTACAGATCATTCTTGTTGTTCCCATATATACACAAATTATCTGGGCTTCCCTGGTGGCGTGGTGGTTGAGAGTCCGCCTGCTGATGCAAGGGACACGGGTTCGTGCCCCGGTCCGGGAAGATCCCACATGCTGCAGAGTGGCTGGGCCCGTGAGCCATGGCCGCTGAGCCTGCGCGTCCGGAGCCTGTGCTCCGCAACGGGAGAGGCCACAACAGTGGGAGGCCCGCGTACTGAAAAAAAAAAAAAAAAACAAAAAACTTTTTTTCTAGTTTTTTTTTTTTTTTTTAAGATTTTACCCTTTATCTTTGAATTTTGCCAATTTGACTATAATATGCCTAGCTGTGGTTTCCTTATGTTTAACTTTCTTGGGATTTGTTAAATGTCTTGGATCTGTGGGTTGATAATTTTTATCAGATTTGGAGAATTTTGATCATTATATTTTTCAAATTTTTTTTCAGCTTCACTCTCTCTCCTGATCCTCTCTTTCTGGGACTCAAATTTCATATATGTAAGAGCACCTAGTATTGTCCCAAAAGTCACTGAGTCTCTTTTCATTTTTTTGTCTTTTTTGTTTTGTTTTGTTCTGTGCTTCACTTTGAATAGCTTCTATGAAACTCTCTGCAAGTTTCCTGATCCTTTCCTGTGTAGTGTCTAATGTACCATTAAAAGTACATTCAGGGGCTTCCCTGGTGGCGCAGTGATTGAGAGTCCGCCTGCCGATGCAGGGGACACGTGTTTGTGCCCCTGTCTGGGAAGATCCCACATGCCGCAGAGCGCCTAGGCCCGTGAGCCATGGCCGCTGAGCCTGCACATCCAGAGCCTGTGCTCCGCAACAGGAGAGGCCACAACAGTAAGAGGCCCACGTACCGCAAAAAAAAAACAAAAAAAAAAAACAAAGTACATTCAGGAAAATTTTCATTTCAGACATTATATTTTTTTCTTTCAGTAATGTCTATTTGGTTTATTTTATAGTTTTCATTTCTCTGATGAGATTCCCTATATTAATATTATAACCATATTTTCTTTTAAATCCTCAGACATATTTTAATAGCAGTTTTAAAGTCCTTGTATACTAGTTTCAACATATGTATCATCTCTGGATCTATCTCTATTGACGGTTTACTCTTCTGGTTATAGATTACATATCCTTGATTTTTATTGTGTGCCAAACATTTTGAATGATACGTTTTTTAGAGCTTGAATTTGTCTTACTTTACATAGTGTTGAGATTTATTCTGTCATGCAGTTAATATACAGATGGACCAACTTGATGCCTTTGAAACTTTTTTTTAGTCTTTGTAAGAACATCTAGAGTATCCCTTACTGTAAGACTAGATTAACCCTACTCCTAAGGTGTGGCTTTTCTGTGATATCAATGGAATTTCCAAGGTTTTCAGTGAAGTCTCTACACTAATTCCAATCCCAGTGTATCCTAGAACAATGCAATATCTGGAATCAACATTCAGTTCACAGTCCTCCAATAGTTGCTTTTTTTCCAGGTCTTGCCCTGATCTTACACATATGAATATTCAGTCAAATATTCAAGGAGATCCATATGCAGATTTATGTATCTTATTGTCTGCATAGCTCCTTCTAATCTTCTGCCCTACAAATTCTACTCACCTCAGCACTCCCAAATCCTATCTCCATTTCTTTTGCACAGCTAAACTGTTGGTTTCTGTTGAGTTCCACTTATGAATACCACAGTTTAGAAAGTGCCCCTAAGCAGCAAGCTGTATTTTCCTCCACTGAAGGACCACAGCTTCTACTATCTGTTTTCCAATAACCCAAAACAGATGCTTCATTAGTATTACAGTTGTCTATTGCAAGAGAATTTGTCTAATACTCATTTTAAGTCATATTGAAAATCAGAAGTCTTTTTACTTCATATTTTAAAGTTGAATAAACTGAGACAAAGAGAGGTTAAGTAATTTGTCAAAGCTCCCACAGGTCAGCAGAACTGGATCTGATTCATTATATCTGGTTCCAGAGTGTGTGATCTAATGGAGAGCCTGGCAATAGTGTTTTGGGATTTTTTTTCATGACCTCGATTTCCTGAAGTTACAAATGAAAAAAAAATTAGTGTAATGTGGTAGGACATGGGTAGGTATACTGCATGCCTAGTGACTAAGAACATGATGTTATATAACCATGGTGATAGCAAGCAATAATTTATTTTAGTCTTTTCCCCAGCCAAAAAGTAAAAAACCGACAACACACAGTTTCTTTGCTATTCTGACCTTGTGGATCGCTCAGTCCATTTATCCTACTATGAGTATTGAACATCAGAGTCATCTCCACGAAAAACCAGACATGCTGGGAGCAGCTGCATCAACTCAATCATTTGTATCCTTAATGTCATTTATCCAGTTTACTGGTCCAGAAATAAACCATAGTGAAAGCAACTTCAGGCAAGCTGATATTGTCAGTTTTGTCAGTCTTTTATCCTGGACCAGTCCTTTATGGTTTTGTCTAGTATATTTAGGCTCAAAATTGTATCATCAAATCCTTTTGTAATCAATTTCTCCATAAACATCAAATTAATTAGAATTCTAGAACTTAACACAGCCTTAGAGATACTTTCCACAATACTACCAGGCTCATCAAAATTTCTAGTTGCACTACTCACAATAACATTTATGTTCCTCTTAATGAAACACCACAGATAAAACAGGACGAAGTTTCCCTACAATGGGAAATTTAGATTTTTACTTTGGCATTACATTTTTAGATTCTGTGAACTCAGAGTTTTATTGCTAAATTGAAAGTCCTTTCCTTGATTTACTAGTTATAAATCAATATATATTTGAAGGAGATACTATGTGTCCCAGAAACTACCCTCAGAAAGCAGAAAAATACTTCCACATAGTCATTAAGATAGCCAGGGGCGACATGCACTACTTCAGTCCTTCCTCAAGGGAAACAAAATAAACAAACTTGGTGTAATCCCAACTGTGAACAGATATTATTCCTACCTTTATGGAAGTAACTGCAGAAAGATTATGATTATAAACTCACAAAGGACAAAAATTTTGTTACTTTCAACAATATTTATGACACGTCTATTGGAGATACAAGATTGTGCTCAATTAATTCATTAGCTCTTATGAAAGGAGGCAATATGTAATGCTTCGAAGCTAAATAGTGAAAAACCTTTGACAAGTGCATAAACCTACTGGAAGGTAGGTTTATGCCCTTGACAAAGGGTGTAAGGAACTCATTCTTCAGGTATAAGGAACTAAAGCTTTAAGTGTGATTAAATATGAGGCATGTAGAAGTGTCTGCCTTCCCATAGCCTTCTTCTCTGGGAGCTGCCTGGTACAAGTTGCAGACTACTGCAGCCAAGTTTGTACCATGTGACTTCAACATCACAGCTCATTGAACTAGGAGTGTGCATCAGACTTTAAGTATCCAATCCTCTAACCAGCTAGTAATCAATCATATTCTCTATACTTATTTTAAACTAAGAAGTGGTATGGGAAATAAAGCAATATGTGCAACTAAACTCAATATTCATAGAGGCTCGCCTGAGGTAGCCATTTTTAGCTATATGCCTGCTGACAACTAAGCAGAGAAAGGAGATCTGTAGTGAGAAGCAAAAAGGGAGGAGTAAGCACTTAAACACAAGCAGAAGCAAAACACCAAAACTCTATAAAAGGTAGATGAAAGAGCCATGGTTTCCAGTTTCCCCTTTCCTGGTTTCACACACCTACAAGTACATTAGTTTTTATACCCTTGAGGTTGCCCTGCAATCCTTAAAATTAATCTCTCTTAACTGGAACTAGCTTGAATAGCTTTGCAATAAATATTTCCTGACTATGATGTTCAACCACCTAGGTCTGATTGTCTTTTAAAAACAAATCAGAACAAAGTGGCCTACGTTTTTAAAGTTTCTTTGGAAACAGTTATCCCCAAAAGCAAAGAGATGGCCCATCCACGTACCTAGGTAAGCTCTCTGGTCCCTTCCAAAATAAATGAGCCAACATAATTCATCACGTGCAAGCAATAAGCAGCTATTTTGCATTACTTTGCCGACTGAGAAATCAGGGCCAAGAGACTGATAATACAAGCAGCTGTTGATGCCTGAGAATCAGCATCATCAAACCAGACTCAATAAAGTAAAACGGAGATGGAGTCTGCTATTTGGTTTTTAGGAATCACATATTAGCTTTTCATTCTGTCAGGCTAAGAGCTATATTAAAATAGCAATAGTTCAGTTCTTCTGTCTTCTATTCCTGTCGTGACATGTACATAATCTTCACTGACAGGGCTTTCTATGTTTACTCAAGTGACCTCATTAGGCTTAGATATTGTCAAGTGTTGATGTACCAAAACAGAATTTTAAATAATTTATTTCCTTTACTTATTGCATTTTCAAGCATTAGAAACAATCAGTGTAAGTGCCTATATGCACCAACAAGACCTCTCCTGAGACTACCACTTTAACTTGTTCTAAATCTAATACCTAGTGTTTGCCCAGCATTTTAAAGTTTTCCAGGCACTATCCCATGTGGTGTCTCCTTTTGTTCTCTGTAGGAAAGGAAGATAGTTTTATTCCTGTTTTTCAGAAGAGATGATGAAGGCCAGGGAAGTCCAGTGTCTTAGTTATCTCTGGGCTACAGTAACAAAGTACCACAACTTTTATGGTCTAAACAATACAAATTTATTATTTTACATTTCTGTAGGTCACAAGTCCAACATGGTCTCACCAAGCTAAAATCAAAGTACTGCCAGAGCTGCATTCCTTTCTGGAGGGTCAAAGGTAAGTAGCTCTGTTTTAAAATTCTAGGGTTCTGCCTGGCAACTCTCCCACTGAGACTTTTCTAGTGGCCTCTTTTTCTACCATCACACATATGACTCAAGTGGCAGGGCTGCTTGTACTGCAGCCTAAATCTGCTACAGTCTTATCTTGTTTTTGACCCCCTCAAAATGAGCAGACATTCACTTCACCCCAAAAATGATCATAGCAGTATCCCCAAGTGCCACCCTCAAACACCAAAGAGGATTACCAAACATTTTGCTTCCCTTTTAATGGTAGGAGGTACAGGGTGCAACATCTTGTCCTTTACTTTACTTACTGAGAGGATGTCCAGCATACTTCCACTTACCAGGCCCCTGACATCTTCACCAGTGTGGCAGACCCCTGAATTTTTGTGGCATTTCTCTCTTCCCCCCGGCATGCATATGTTTTATGAAGGCATTCTGAGGACTTAGAGCTTGTTGATGATCAGGTCTGTTTAAAGTATTGCCGTCAATATATTGAATGAAAGTAGTGTTCCACGGCATGTCGGAACTGCCCAGTTCCCTTCAGATTATATTGTACAGAGGGTGGGAGAGTTCACATTTACCTGGAAACAGACTGTGGTGTACACTGTTGGCTGTTCAGTGTGAAGATGAATCACTTCTTATTCTTCCTGGTGGGTATGGAAAGAATGCATTCACAAGATCAATAGCTACAAACTATGTACTTCAACTGGGGCCACTACTTGGTTAGGTGTGTAATAATCCACTGATATATGTCACAATCCATCCAGTTTTTGCAAGTGTCAAGCCAATAATTTAAATGGAGATTTGATTGTGATCACCATTCTTGCATCATTTTAGGCTTTGAGTATAGTGCTGATCTCTGTAATTTCATTTTCCCTGGAATGAGTTGTAATTTGACTCACTATGTTGTCAGGGTAGGGTGGGGACAGCTTCAGGGCTTCTACTTGGCCTCTCCTGGTACAATAGCTTGGATTTAATGGGCCAAAGAACACATGTGAATGTTCCATTATGAATATACATTTAGGAACCAGAGACAGGGCCACCACGTGGGTCCATGGACCTAACAGACCCCCTGTGAGTTAGATGTGGGTTAGAGCTCCATTTATTATTGGGCCCTCATAGGTCCTTATTCTAAAAGGAGGTCAATGATGACACTTTGTGTTCCCTTGTGTCAATGTTAATTCGGTCCCTGTATCCAACAGCCTTCAAAAGGTGTGGGTATTCTCTTTTCCCTGGTTTATTTTTACCCTGTAAATTGTTGCAAGTGTCATTTGGCAGAGGATCAGGAGAATCAAATGTCTACATTACTGTACACTCTTGCCATAATGCTGTGGAGTCCTTCCTCATGGGGATGAATCCACTTCTTTAGTTGATGGATTCTGGGAGCAGGAATGGTTTCAGACACTGAAGCTGGCTAAGGAGTCATGACTTGACATTGCACAGCCGTCCTCAGCCTTCTATTCAACCAATCTTAATTTCTTCCGGGGATGTTCTATGGTCTCAAGTAGAGTCTAGCCTTGGCCTGACCCATGCAGCTGTGGAGGCTCTAGAGCAATGTAACCCAATAGGAATATAATATGAGCCACATGTATAGAAATAAACAGGTGAAATTATTATTTTATTTTTAAAAGAAGATGTTGGGGATAGGAGTTTATTAATTTACTTAATTATTTTTGCTGTGTTGGGTCTTCATTTCTGTGCGAGGGCTTTCTCTAGTTGTGGCAAGCAGGGGCCACTGTTCATCGTGGTGTGCGGGCCTCTCACTATCGCGGCCTCTCTTGTTGCGGAGCATAGGCTCCAGACACGCAGACTCAGTAGTTGTGGCTCACAGGCCTAGTTGCTCTGCGGCATGTGGGATCCTCCCAGACCAGGGCTCGAACCCGTGTCCCCTGCATTTGCAGGCAGATTCTCAATCACTGCGCCACCAGGGAAGCCCCCTGTGAAATTATTTTTAATATATTTTATTTAACCCAAAATATATGAGGGGGAGGTGAGTGTGAAACTTCCTAGATGTGTCTGGGAGAGGTGGCTCTCACTAGTCAAAGGCAATTATCTGAAGAAGGTCACAGCTATAAAAGCCATTATCCACAGCACGTGTAGCTATTAGGGAACAAGTTCATTGGCTGGAAAAGGGAATCTGGCTGGGAACCCCACAGTATCTACCACACTAAGTTAGCTAAAATCATTTCTGTTACTTGTATCCAAAAGCTTAACTTGTGACAGAATATCCAAAGTGTGACTCTTTATCCCATGCTCTTATTTTTAAGAAGTTTTTTTAATATGAGCTACTCCCCAAAGCTGCAAGTGCTGGACAGTTCAAAATAAAGAAGGAAACAGGGCAAACCTGATATATCCAACTGGGTAAGACTGCCAAGTAAAAACAAAGCCTTAAGTTATAGCAGGGGCTTTCAGAACCTGCTCCCAGCAGCACCTGGGAACTCATCAGAAATGCAAATTCAGAAACTCTTGGGTGGTGGGGGAAAGAAATTCCTGGGATAACCAGCCCTCCCAGTGATTCTGATGTACCCTCTAGACTGAGAACCATGGAGTTAAATGCATGCTCCCTTTAGGAAGGCAACCTCAGCCCTAGCACAGCAAAGGGAGACTCATTAAATACCCAAGTTCCTGACCCCTTTAAAGAAAGCAGACCAGCTGCCTAGATGAACAACCCAAATGCTGTGTGCACTTTCCATGAGAGACCTGGGAAGGGGAAAAGGCCTTCATATTTGATGCATTCATAATTAAGATAGCACAACTTACTGCTTCTATACGGCAGAGTGCTTGAGGCTAGTTCTCTATTTTCAGAGTTTATAGAACAGGAATTCTGAATTTTACCTGATGTATTTCTGTGGGAACGTGCAGCCCAGTATGATACCTGCTGGTGCAACAGACCTAACACAATGTGACAGAGAAACTAAAATGACAGCCAAACAGCCATACCTAACCCCTCTGCCAAGCTGCCCTAGATTTGCTGAAATTCAGAACCAAGTAAATCTTGGGAGTTCACAAAGTACTGATTAGTATCCTCCCTGGGCATGCAAGCCTCCCAGCCAAGTTGCAAAAAACAAACTAGTAATCAGGAGATAAAATAACTTCAGTCAGAGGAGAGACACAGAAAAGTCATCAAAAGAAAGCCAAGGGACCAAATGTGCTGAAGATTGTCCCTAACTTCAAATAAAGAACTTTTTAATTTAGTTGGTAGTTTTAGTCACTTAAAGATTAATCACCATACCTTATTTATAAAAATAGGACAGAATCATTACAGTGTTTAGGTATCACATTTAATTAATATAATGCAAATTCCTGTTCTCACAGTTACTATCCATTACTATTTTGCTCCCATTCTTACCCATTGTGAGACTCTGCAAAAATTGTTGCAAAAATTTGCAGATATTTCTACTCTAAATATTTACTAAAGTATTAATTAGGCAATGCAATATTAAAATACACTTTTCCATGTATAATAGCTCTATTATCCATCATGATGACCCTTTCAGTACAATGGTTCACTGAGCACTGATAGATAAAGCTTGTCCCACGCACCGCAACCTGTTGAACAATTTTCTAGGGAACTAGAATATACTAAAATGTATAACATTTAAAAGCTGTAATGAATAAGGCAGATGTGTATGTATGTGTATATGTGTGTGAGAGAGCATTTTAGGTACCAGTTGTATTACTAGATTATGATCATGACAATTTCCTGTGATTGTACTGTTTATGTGTGGTGGTGCCTATTAGCAGAGATTACATTAGGATAGATCAGAATCCTTTTACCTCCATTTACCAGTTGCATGGCTCTGAGCAAGCCATTTAACTTCTTTGTGCCTCAGTTTTCTCCTCTGTGAAATAGGGATAATAATAGTATCCACCCATGTAACACAGTTTGAACAATATCTTACACAGGATAAGCACTCTATATAAATGTTGGATACTATTATTAACAAAATGCCAGAACATACAATTCACTCTATATTTTTTCTATAGAGAAGTATAGGCAAATCTGAAACCAATTATTTTATAACCTCTCAAGATATCATTTTGGAGAAGATGGGAAACTAAGGCTAAATGACAGTTCAGTGAAATCACTTAAGAACCAAATCATAAATATTTTGGTTAGTGCACTGATGTTAGTGATCAGGGAAATGTCTACTGCAATTTTCAGAATTCTCTATCCACCCCTGGCCTGTCCAATATATTGTCAATGAACTGAATAAAGATGGAAGAGCATACTTATCAAATTTTCAAGTAAAACTGAAAGAGTCTATAATACAATGTCTATGACAGAATCAATAATAACAATAATAGAAGGAGTTACATCTATTGAACATACTGTGAGGGGCAATTTACATGCATTACCTGTAACCTGCAGGACAATCCTACAAGTTTGGGATTATAGCTCCCATAGCAGGACATTTGTGGTTACCTACCTTTCCTTTCTTAATAACAAAGCCCTGAGGGAAACTACCTGCCCTGTATGGGCCCCAGCCTCAACTCCAGTCCCCGGGGTATATAATGTTTGTCTAAGCCAGTAGTTCTTTAACTGTGGTCTCAACCAACAACATCAGTGTCATCTAGGAACTTATTAGAAAAAGAAATTGTTGGGTACCACATCAGACCTACTGAATCAGCAGCTGTAGGGATGGAGCCAAGAAATCTGTGTTTTAACAAGCCCTACAGGTGATTCTGATACATATCTAGTTTGAGACCAATGGTCTAAGCCAATCTGATTATCCCACAGCCCTTCCCAAGGACTGATTTAAAGGTGTCATATGATAGACTCCTGGACAATGAGATGTGAGAGGAAATCTGAGGGGCTTCTAGGAAACGTTTACTTCTTTCTTTAAAAGAACCTTTTGGGAAGGAGTCCCTCTTTTGCTGGTGGACATTTCCATGTCTGTCTGTGATGCATGGTGCTGTGGCAGCGATTTTGAAGCCATGAAGGGAACTAGCCTGAGTAGAACACACTGAATGTAGCAAGATGGGAAGATGGAAGGAGCCTGGATCTTGATGGAAGGAGCCTGGATCTTAGCCACCAAATTTACCAAAACTAAAGTTGTCTTACCTCCAGACTTATTATTATTTTAATATACCCTCTTTAATTAGCCATTTTAATTGGGGGTTTCTAATATCTACAATCAAAAGCATCCTAAACAATACCACACAGTTTTACAGTAAAGCAAACTGAATCTCCGAGAGACTGAGTTACTTTCTCAAGCTCAAAATTCAAAAGTTTCAATAAACCAGACAAGTGGATATATGTCTGTGTAGTTTGGGAAAGGGCTAGAAGTAAATGTGAAGAGGTAGAGAGGTGCGGCATAGCCTAATATAAGTTTGTTTGAAAAATCCCTAAGAAATTCAGATGTTATATAAGCCAATAGGATGGCAAGGTACAAAAAAGGAATAAAGATGTTTAAGGCAATCTAGGTCTCAGTCAGTGAAAATTGACTAAGGCTTGGGGGCATAAACAAGGAAAGAAAATGTTAGACTGTATTCTACACTAGCACATTTTATTCTCATCTAAAGGACTGTGTCAAGTTCTAGGTACCCTAATTTTCATGGAAACAGTTGAGAGCACATAGAGCATAGTATGACTCAGGGATGTAAAGGTCTGAGAATGAAGCCATAGCATTTTAGCTAAGAAAAGATAAGACTCAAAAAAATATAATTGTATTATTCAAAACTCTTTAGGAGCAATTAAGAGAAACTCAACTCAAACTGACTTATGTACAATTTTTTGGTTCATGTATCTAAAAGTTCAAGAAGTAACATAGCATAAGGTGTGGGCTGGCTCCAGGTGCTCTTACAATGTATGTGGTCAGGGCTTTATTTTTTTTCTCAAGGCTCTGTTTTCTTGGGTCACCCTCATTCTCAGGCAGGCTCTCTCCCCATACCCCAAGCTCATATTCTAGCATCTTAGCAATTCTGTAAGATGGAGAGCTTCTCTCCTCCAGTGTTTTCCATAAAAGTCCCAGTATAACATTCTACTGAACCAGTTTGTGTGACTAGCCTAGGACTGAAATAATCACTGTGGCCAGGGGAATGGAATATGCTAAATGAGAGGATCTCTATTATGAGCACATCCTAAAGGGTGGGGAAAAGAAAGCTTTCATTCCATGGTAAACCCCATCACTGGAGAATAGGATGAAGATAATTTCCCATTGGAAAATTGATTATTATGAGAAGAAAGGAAAATGGATCCTGGGCAGGCAAAAATAGAGATGACCACTTCAATAACACCTGTCTTCAAATATTTGAATGTCTGACAAATAAATAGACTCAGCTTATTTTGTAAAGTCTCACTTGATATAACAAGAGCTAATGCTTAGAAGTTACTGGGAAGCATATTTCTAATCTGCACAAGAAAGAATTTTATAATCATTACAGGTCTCAACAATGAATAGGCTGCACCAGAAAGCAAGGACGTTTGTCATGAGAAATTTCCAGGCCAAGGTCAGATGGCCACCTTCGAATGATATAATACAGGATATTTCCTGAATTGGTAGGAAGGAGTAGTAGGTGAAATCTAAGGCCCTTTCCAACTCTAAATCTATAATATACTCGATAAGCATTCCAGTTGATAATCATCTATTGCTGTTGTTCCTGTAAATGACTGCTCTAAACTGTACTAGTAATTCTGGAAAGCCTCTGTCTGGCTTATAAACAGACTGGATGATGAATTTTTGACCAACCCTTCTGTTGTTATGGTAACTAAAGCAAGGGGCATAGCAAAAAGGATTGGCTGGTGATTAGAAAGTTCTTAAATTGCAATAGCTGCAAATGAGGAGAGAATTTGTAGTATGTAATAATAATACCAGAGAGAAGTGTGGTCGACCCATCACTTGGAGAGTAAAAATCAAGATGAGATATCCAACCACAAAAATTGACAGAAGTGTCAAACATAAATACTAACCTAAACATAAGAAAGGAAGATTAAAGAACGATGAATAGATACTGGTGCAAGATTTGGTTAGGGGCCGTAAAGGGGAGTTGATTTGAATCAGTAAGCATGATATATATTAACCTAATGATTCATAAACAGCAGTTATTTCCAACTAACTGCATATTTAAATGAGTTGTATGTAACAGCAGGAATGATTCGAAAATACAAGTGTGGTGGCTTGGATGATGCTGCATAAACAGAGGTTGACTCCCTCCCAATGTGCACAATCTCCCTATCCAGCTCGGGATGGGTGTGGGGAGGGTGATCATTCTGCCTCAATCAAATGCACATATTGACCAAGACAAGATACAGTGAGCTCTAATCAATTGTCTAAATGGTTCAAAAGTCATCTGGATGAGAGAAAAAATAATTTTTAATTTAATGAAAACTGAAATTAAGCTCATTTCAATATAATTTGTTTATATGCTGTCCTTTAAACCTTTTCCCTATGCTTAACTGTTTTCTGAACACAAAATAAGGAACTGGAGTAGATTTAAAACTCTTTTATGACTGGGCAAAGGGATCTCTGAACTTTCTAAAATTATACACAAAATTGATGTCTACTTGCTTTTGCTCAGGGAAGATGTTCCAGAGTTCCCACCAGATTTTTAAAAGGAACTGTGACCCACCGTGAGCCCTAAGTGAATCCCTCTGACACAAGATTAGCTTCAGAAATATACACCCTGAATCCTATGAGAACTCCAATATTTCTGTAACACATATGAGAAAAAGGAAAAGATAATTGAAGCTAGTTGCTACCATGAACTCCAGGAGCAGTGCGTGGATTATAACAGGAAGTTTTCATATACTTCCAGCTGTCATAGACAAATTAGAGCAACCTTCCCTGTTAGGCTCAGAAGATAGAGAAAGCTTAAATTGTTACTGGACCAGCACTCACCATTAGGGGACACTCCAGGTATCCTTAAGTTTGAAGACACATTTCGGAACTAACTCAAGAAGGCATAGAGGAAAGTAAATGTATTTTCAGTACGCAAATTAATAAGAATAATGCGGCATATACCTCTGAGTCAGCATTTTTCTATAGATTTATTCAGCCTGCGGGATTTCAGAAGAGCAGGTAGATACACTGTAATTAGAGGCAGGATTACCTACAATACTGGAAATAAGAAACCATAAAAAATGATAGATTCTGAAATTTTATAGACTTCCTGCTAAGTTCTCCAAAGCTGAACTTAGAGAATGGCTAAGTTCATTCCCAGAATGACTGGGAATGAAAATAAATCTTTGTGTCACTAAGCAAGATATTAAAAATATCACAGAAAAAAGTTGTTGTTCCTGATGCATATGGATACTTAGCCCATGTGCCTCTGAAAATAAGGTATCCATTTCTCCATGGCTCAGCAACACAGATACCCTTTCAAAAGAGTAACCTGTGAACAGAAATTTCTTGTATGTTATGAGACTACCTCCACCAAAACGTTTTCCACTGAATTATAAAACTGTAAGTTGCCAATATGCCTTCAGCCATGACTGAATTTAATCATATTCTAGGTGTATATCTTTTGCTGAAATCCTAAGCTCTAGTCCTCCATTAACAAGTCCTTTTCTTTTTCTCCGTGGCCATTTTTGTTCTCCTCTTGCTCCCCAAGCCCTAAAGTTCTGACATTCTGCACCTGCCTGGAGATCTTGCTTCCCCACAATGCACCAGCCAACGATTGCCACTGCTACCTGTGGGCCTTCAGTCCCAAAGTGGGTGAGGCTGTGCTTTCTCTCGCTTTCCACTCTAAGACTACTATACTTATTCTCAGGCCAGACTTCCCAGGTATAATGGGAAATCTGCCTGTCTCCATGCCAGACCCTCTCTGTAGTAACTCAGTAACTGTTTAACATTGAATTCTCTGGACTAATATTTCCAACTGCTTTCATTTTGATTATTCTTTCTTTCTACTTTTACCAAAACATCCATCCTAAAATGTCTATCTCTTTTTGCTTCTCTATATTTTCTTCCTTTTTCTATCCTCATTTTATAGCATAGATAGTTGTATATTTGAGTACCAGGATAGTAAAAATACCAGTATAAGAATATCAAGTAACTTCTTGAAATAGTTTTCTATGCTTTGCCATAGACCATTTTTAGTGGTGATTCTAGGACCGTGCAGTTCTATTTGAACAAGAAAAATTCTCTTTGGATGTAATGTTTATCCACAGACCTCTGATGAGGTCTGGTTTCTGTCTACTCAGGTGATGTTTCACGCCTCTTCTCAGATTTATAGCTGGAGGGCAGAATGAAGTACACTCCTCCCAGATGAGCTCTTAGCTTCTTGCAGGCTTTTCCTTAGTCCACCTCTGCTCTCCTGAAGCAGCATCATTGCCTATCCTCACTGCCTCAGACTGGGTTACTCTGAACCTCAACTCCAAGTTGAGCCCCTCCTGCCTCAACTCTCACCCAAAGTATTCTACTTAGTATGACACTGCCCAAGGGCTATGCACCACCACCACGAGTTTTTAACCACTTCCCTTCCCAGATTCTTGGCCAGTCATTTTCTGGTGGGAATATCTTTGGCAGGAGGAGTAACTTGGTAGGGAGAAATAGTATTTGAATGTTGAGGGCGGGACAAAGTAGCAGGCAATTCAGTACCTTTAGGGTAGAGAGACAGCTGAGTGATTCAGATCCTGGGGTTCTAGGTCCAGGAACACAATAGCAATGGTAGGAAGTAGGAAGAGTCTTACTACTTATTTTTGTTTTTTGGGGTTTTTTTCAGTACGCGGGCCTCTCACTGCTGTGGCCTCTCCCGCTGCGGAGCCCAGGCTCGGGACGCGCAGGCTCAGCGGCCACGGCTCACGGGCCCAGCCGCCCCACGGCACATGGGATCCTCCCGGACCGGGGCACGAACCCGCGTCCCCTACATCGGCAGGCGGACCCCCAACCACTGCGCCACCAGGGAAGCCCCTTACTACTTACTTTTTTAGGTGTACTCTATTTCATAAATCAGGGCCCAGGTAGGCCATGAAAAGAACCCCTAATACTACACCACTCATTGGTCTCAGTTCTTGGATGGGATGTGAGTTTACCCTTTTTTTCTTGTTTCTTTCTTTTAGTGGAAAGTCGGAAAGAATGGAGAGTGGCTGTAATTGAGGCTGCTAGACAGAATGCTATATTAAATGAGGAGTCTTTCCTTAGGTGCTTATCTTCTCAAAGTGCCTTTGAATTTTAATCCTTCTTACTCAGGCACAGATAATTTTTTCTGAATTTGGTGTTATTCATGAACCTGATGACTATGCGTAGCAGACTGTAGTTTCCAAAGATGGCCACAAAAACACCTCACATCTCCCAGGCTCTTCTGCAATGTGACTTTGACATCTCCTCATCAAGAAGGAGAGTTGATTTCTCCACCCCCTTGAATCTCGACTGATAATAAAATATAGCAGAATGACACTGTTAAGGCATAGCCTTTCCTGGCCTGGCACTTCCTCTTCCTGTTTTTGGAAAACTTTCTCTTGGGATGTTCACTCTGAGAACCTAGCTGCCATCCTATGAGAAACCCAAGTCACAAGGAGAAGCTACATGTAGGTGCCCCGGGGGACAACCTAGGATCAACTGTCACGATGAGAGTGAGTCATCTGAAATATCCAGTCCAGTGGGACTTTCAGATCATAATGCCCTAGCAGCCATGTGATTTCAATCAATAGGAAAGCCCCAAAGTAAGGCCACCCAGCTGAGCTCAGTCAATCCACAGAACCATAAGAGAAAATAATAATTTTGTTCTAAGCAGCTACGGTTTGGGGTGATTTGTTAAGCAGTAAGAGATAACCGGAATACTATGTTAAATGGAAGCAGATCCTGTGAATCATCATCTATTACATTCTCCTCAAACTTATCTCCAGTTATTTCAATGGTAACTTTTTGGAAAATATCCAGCAGGCCCAACATAACTTTAAGATTAAGGGTAAATTGAACTAATAATAGTAGTATTGGTACAAATAGTGTGTAAAATTGTGTGTGTGTATGTATTGACTGCTATATAAGTTCCCTAGGGCTGCCGTAACAAATCACCACAAACCTGGTGGCTTAAAACAACAGAAATGTATTCTCTCATAGTTCTGGAGTTCATAAGTCTGAAATCAAAGTGTCTGTCAACAGAGACATGCTTCCTCTAAAGCTTCTAGGGGAGAATCCTTCCTTGCCTCTTCTGGCTTCCAGTGGCTCTTGACATTCCTTGGCTTCCTTGGATTAGGCTACATCACTCCAATCTCTGCTTCTGTCTTCACATTGCCTTCTCCTTTATGTGTGTGTGTCTTCTCTGTATGTCTGTCTGCCTCTCGCCACTCAGATAATACAGGATTATCTCATCTCAAGATTTTAAGTTAAATACACCTGCAAAGACCCTTTTCTCAAATAAGGTAACATTCTCAGTTTCCAGGGATTTGACATGGATATCTTTGGAGGCCATTTTTCCTATCACAATTGGTATGGAAACAGGAGCAGTAGAAGGAAGTCCCTATGACCCCAAGGTTGCAGGGTAGGTAAATAAAGCTGGTAATTATCAAGCAAGTCAATTCATTGTAGAGTTTCAAAAACAGATGGTAGTTTATGCCACAGTGTGAGTTCTTTCCGTAAGAATGATGACCAAGTGTGTGTTACTCTCTGTATTTGCCTTCTGTTCAGTTGTTCTGTTCACTAACTACATATATTAGTGTGAAAGAAATGTAGGCAAAATAAGTATTTGTAAATGTATACAAATCAAGATCAATTCAGGATAACATGGATACTAACCAGCTTAACTTTTTCTAACAAAGAAGAATGACTTTTTGTTATACCACTTTGGAATTTCTCTGGCAAACTGCTTATACTGACCACATAGTAGTTGGTATTAGCCATTATCCAACTTTTAATCATCTCCTTCATATAATTACCATAAATGTATTGCTTATTTCCTTCACTAGAATGCTGATTTTTTTTTCTCTGTACCATTCCAGCACTATCCTGGCACTTAAAACAATCTAAACTTCTTACTCACCCTACACTCCCTAAAGGAGAACATCTCATAGGAAACGCTCATAGCTCATATTCTCATGCTAAGTATAAGAAACAGTTAAATGAGATGCCAACTAAATATGCCAGTAGTATTGGCAGGTGGTATGATGTCTGCTGGCAAATGCACTGAAATACTCAAGTCAGTTAATGCTGGCAATTGTGTTGCTATCATGGTTATGATTTGTAAATTCAATCAACATTGATTGAAATTGTGCAATATCTGAGCTAAGAATAAAATAATTAACTCCCTCTGTGGAGCCATCTATATGATCCCTTAAATATTTCCATTGGTCAAAAAAAAGCTGATTTCAGGGGCTTCCCTGGTGGTGCAGTTGTTGAGAGTCCGCCTGCCAATGCAGGAGACATGGGTTCGTGCCCTGGTCCGGGAAGATCCCACATGCCACGGAGCGGCTGGACCCGTGAGCCATGGTCGCTTCGCCTGCGCGTCTGGAGCCTGTGCTCCGCAATGGAAGAGTCCACAACAGTGACAGGCCCGCGTACAGCAAAAAAAGAAAAAAAAGGAAAAGAAAGCTGATTTCAAAATATAGAGGATTCTAATATTTAAACTCTCTCTCTCTCTCTCTCTCTAACACACACACACACACACACACACACACACACACAGAGTAGGAGAGAATGTCTCTGTGAGTAAGAGACAGACAAACAGACAGCAGATAGATGGAATAGCCATGATGAAGTCTGCTGGAAAATGCGCTGAAACATCTGTCCATTAGTGTCGGGAATTGCATTGTTATTAGATGTTTGTGACTTGTAAATTTAATTGCTCATGGGGAAGGGGAGACAATATTTGAATTGTTTGAATTTAGAAAATCATTTGAATTTAGAAAATCCTGCCCTGCTCTAGTCTTAGAGAAGAAAGGCAAAATGGAAATATAGGCAATATTTGTTATATTATGTTCCTCTCCTAATCCATAAATTTGATTACTGGGGACTGTTCTGAGTCAAAAGCTAAACAGTTTTTTTAAAAATATCAATTCTATAAAATAAAACCACCAAATATATTAGAGCATATTGAATGAGATTAGTGATAAAAATAGATATTTGTAGTGTAGAAGATGTCAGTTTTGCATGTATAACCAGTTTAGCGAACAATATGAATAAGAAACAATTTTCAACCAATTACTCCTTTCAAACATGATCTATGAGATTTACCTTCCATGCTCCCTAGTGACATCCCAAGTATATTCTCATTTTATAGACAGTTCAACTTTAGGCATTAAAAAAATCAATCAAAACACAACCAGCTTCACACTGTCCCTAATTTCATGTACACTAACAAATTTGGGGGGATGAGATGTCAATATTACCTTCTTATAGTCATTCCCAATCCCTAGAGGAAGTTTTCCTAGGACCACTCTTTCTTTTTTCTTTTTAAGTATAGTTAATTTACAACGTTGTGTTAGTTTCAAGTGTATAGCAAAGTGATTCAGTTATACATATACATATATATATTCTTTATCAGATTCTTTTCCATTAAGGAATATTACAAGATACTGAGTATAGTTCCATGTGCTATACAGTAGGTACTTGTTGTTTACCTATTACATATATATAGTAGTATATACATGTTAATCCCAAACTCCTAATTTATCTCTCCCACCCCTCCCCCTATCCCCTTTAGTAACCAAAAGTTTGTTTTTTATGTCTGTGAGTCTATTTCTGTTTCATAAATAAGTTCACTTGTATCTTTTTTTTTTTTAGATTCCATATATAAGTGATATTATATGATATTTGTCTGTCTCTGTCTCACTTTACTTAATATGATAATCTCTAGGGCCAGCCATGTTACTGCAAATGGCATTATTCATTTGTTTTTATGGCTGAGTAATATTCCATTGTATATATGTACCATATCTTCTTTATCCATTCCTCTGTTGATGGACATTTACGTTGCTTCCATGACCTGGCTATTGTAAATAGTGCTGCAATGAACACTGGGGTGCATGTATCTTTTATAATTATAGTTTCCTCCAGATATATGCCCAGGAATGGGATTGCAGGATCATATGGCAACTTTTTTTTTAGTTTTTTAAGGAATCTCCGTACTGTTCTCCATAGTGGTTGCACCAATTTACATTCCCACCAACAGTGTAGGAGGGTTCCCTTTTCTCCATAGCCTCTCCAGAATTTATTATTTGTAGACTTTTAAATGATGGCCATTCTGACGGTGTGAGGTGATACCTCATTGTAGTTTTGATGTGCATTTCTCTAATGATTAGTGCTGTTGATCATTTTTTTCATGTGCCTGGTGGTCATCTGTATGTCTTCTTTGAAGAAATGTCTATTTAGATCTTTGGCCCATTTTTTGTTTTTGTTTATGTTTTTTTGTTTTTGTGGTACACGGGCCTTTCACTGTTGTGGCCTCTCCCGTTGCAGAGCACAGGCTCCAGACGTGCAGGCTCAGCGGCCATGGCTCACGGGCCTAGCTGCTCCGTGGCATGTGGGATCTTCCCGGACCGGGGCACGAACCCATGTCCCCTGCATCGGCAGGCGGACTCTCAACCACTGCGTCACCAGGGAAGCCATGGCCCATTTTTTGATTGGGTTGTTTGTTTTTTTGATATTGAGCTGTATGAGCTGTTTGTATATTTTGGAAATTAATCCCTTGTCAGTCACATGGTTTGCAAATATTTTCTCCCATTTTGTAGGTTATCTTTTCACTTTATTTATGTTTCCCTTTGCTGTGCAAAGACTTAAGTTTAATTAGGTCCCATTTGTTTATTTTTCTTTTTATTTCCATTACTCTAGGAGGTGGATCCAAAAAGATATTGCTGTGATTTATGTCAAAGAGTTTTCTGCCTATGTTTTCCTGTAGGAGTTTTATACTATCTGGTGTTACATCTAGGTCTTTAATCCATTTCAAGTTTGTTTTGTATATGGTGTTAGAGAATGTTCTAATTTCATTCTTTTACATGTAGCTGTCCAGTTTTCCCAGCACTACCTTTTGAAGACATTGTCTTTTCCCCATTGTATATTCTTGCCTCCTTGTTGTAGATTAATTGACGATCCGTGTATGGGTTTATTTCTGGGTTTTCTATCCTGTTCCATTGATCTATGTGTCTGTTTTTTTGCCAGTAGCATACTCTTTTGGCTACTGTAGCTTTGTAGTATAGTCTGAAGTCAGGGAGCCTGATTCCTCCAGCTCCATTTTTCTTTCTCAAGATTCCTTTGGCTATTCAGGGTCTTTTGTGTTTCCATACAAATTGTGAAATATTTTGTTCTAGTTCTGTGAAAATGCCATCAGTAATTTGATAGGGATTGCATTGAATCTGTTGATTGCCTTGGGTAGTATAATCATTTTAACACTATTGATTCTTCTAATCCAAGAACACGGTATATCTGTCCATCTGTTTGTGTCGTCCTGAGACTGCTCTTGACTGGAAAACCCTCTATATTAGTTTGCCATGACTGCCATAACATTATACATAGAACTGGTGGCTTAAACATCAGAAGTTTATTTTTTCATGCTTCTAGAGTCCGAAATCAAGGTGCTCCAGGGTCAGTTTCTCCTAAGGCCTCTCTCCTTGGCTTGCAGATGACTGTCTTTTCACTGTGTGCTCATATAGTATTTCCTTTGTGCCCACACATCCCTGGTATCTACTTCTCTTCTTATAAGGACACCACTCCTATTGGATTAAGCTCCCACTTTTATTACCTCATTTAACTTTAATTACTCCTTAAGGGTCCTATCCCCAAATACAGTCACATTGGGGGTTAGGGCTTCAATATATGAATTTTGAAGGAAGGTATTTCAGACCATAACACCCTCCTTTACCTTACTCTCAGTGAGGAAAAGGGAAATTCCACAGCATCACTCGTCACTTGATGGGGTGGAGGTGATGAGCCTCAGCTCCAGTTTGGCTAACTCTTGGTGATTCATAGGTGAAGCCTAGTAGCTCCTTAGCACTTAGCACTCTGTTTAGGTATTTTGTGTCTATTTTCTACCTAGGGGAGCTTTAGCTGAAATTCAAAGAGAACAGGAAAATCCATTCTAACATCCAGTTGCCATGAAAAATTCTACCTTTTCTTCAAGACCTTGATCCTGCAGTTGAATGCACTCCCTCCCTCCCCTAGACTGGCATAGCCTTTGGCTGGTGCCTCATAACTGATACTTCCTATTCTCTGTCATTTGAGAAAACACTTGGCTCATCTTGAAAGCAGGAACTGTATTTTATGTGGCCATATATTTATCCCACAAGGTGTCTGACACAACACCCAAATGTAGTGGCCACTAAAGATGTGTCTAATTAACCAGTGTTTTGAGATAAGAGAAAATAAAATACAATATGGAAATGGAGATGGAGGCAGAATCTGATGGCAGCCTGTAGTTGACAAAGGGAAGGGAGGTCAGGCTTCTTTATCTTTGCCTTTAAATTTCATCTCAGTAATCATATCTGTTACCCACAGAAGCAGCCACCAAGAAGTAAAACACTCTCCCAGTAAATCTTAAGGCCTTCCATGACACATCTCCAAACCAGTCGCCACTGTGACTTTCTCTGATGAATACCAGAGCTTATGTAATGTTGGGGTGTGTGTGTGTGTGTGTATATATATATATATATATATATATATACATACATACATATAACAGCATTCCCAGTAAGGAAGAGAACACAAGCAGCAGTATCAAAACTTTGTTTCTCCTTGTCTTCCCCAGGGACTTCACTGTTAGCAAAGACTTTACTTCTAGTCTTGGGGCCTTGACAATTCTGAGCCCTCCCTAGCAGTGCATGATCACACAGCTTTGAGATTCAAAAGAGTCATTTTACTGAAATTTAGGGACCTTACCTCAAGTTAAATTTTAATTCAGCACTATCTCATTCCATTTTATGTACAAGAAAATAGAGGGTCATTTGTTAAGAGTTAAATGCTAACAAGTATAAGTGGGAAAACAAAGTAAGCTATGAAGAACTTTAGGTTAAAATTTCTGACATAACCTTAAGTCATTGCTTCAGTACAGTCAGTACATTACTGCCCATATGGCAGTGCTTTTCACTAGTTCCATTTAGGTTTTGAAGCATATTTTAACACCTAGCTTTCAGATCAATTAAAGGCACAAATACCAGAGCATAAGTAATGTTGGTATATGTATACCCTTCTCTGTATAAAGAAAAACAGGCCTCCACCTGTTTTAAAATAAGAATCAATACAGCAGGGTTAGTCTCCTCCATTGTCCCTTGATTTAACCATGGAGTAAAATATTGAATTACATGAAATGTAATGTTGAGTCCACTATCTCGCTCACTTTCCATGGCTATCCTTGGAAGTGGTACTCTGGGCACTTAAATGAACTTGAGTTACAATCTGTAGACTAGCTCTGGATGGAGTGTCTTCCTTTGGAGTCTTCTGTAATTTTCTGAAAAGCAATTGATCACTGAAAAGGGAAAATGAAATGATAAGGAGAAAGTTCTTTACACCTGAAAGTATAAGGAAGGCAGCCTGAATCCACATAATGCGAAGTAATGAAAAGAAAACTGCTCTCAGCATCCCCACTGTTCAAACTCCTGAAAATACAATAAATGCATTTCCACTTCCAGTTTTTAAATAATGAATTTCCATTAGCTATTGAGGAAAGAGACAGGACTTCTGCATATCCCTGAGCTGAGCACTTAGGGACCAAGCATGAAAACTCTTCCTCAACTGTTTAAAAGTCAAGCATGTTTAGCCAAAAAATAAAAAAAGAAAACAATAGTGCACAGCAGGGTACAATACCAACCAACTAACCAACAAACAAAAGGCATGTATTTTGTTTGGTTTAATCAAGGAAAGTTCTCTTGAGGATGACATCAAAAAGGAGATTCATACTAGAAGAAAGAGTGATTATCTTTCCATTTTCTCTGTAGAAAATGGTATCACAAAATTGTTGTCATATGATAAAGTAATCAAATAATATGCAAACAGAAAAAAGAATTATAGATTTTTAGTTAATAACAATTTTTTAAAATTTTTTCTACGTTTTGAGCATTTATAGTATGTCATCTTTTAAAAATGTGTACTTTCTTGCAGTTCCTTTTGTTATTAGATTAATAGTCTCTTTTAGGCCTAAAAAAATCACTTCCAAGTAGCTCATTTATTGAGTGATAAGGATTTTCATATTTCATTTTATGTTTTAAAGAGTGAAAACCTTAACCTTGAAGAGCTGAAGACAGAAGTACTTACTATGGCTTACTTATCTGAAGAAATTATTTCTTCAAATAATAAACAAAAGTCAAACATCAAAGAGGGAGTAAAGGTCAAGTAGTAAGACACAATTTCTTCAACTTTCAAAATGATGCAATCTGATATGAGCAAACCACTCATTGACAGCAAGCTTTGCATTTGTATTTTACATAAGTTTCCTTCTTTCATTCAATGAATAATTATTGAGCCTCTTTATAGACAGGGCATTATATAGATGTGGTGCTAGAATCATTTTTTAAAGATAACATATTTTACTTACTATTTTAGTCAGGGCTCTCTTGATTGTCACTGACAGAAACCCAATTCAAACTAGTCAGAATTAAAAAAAAAAAAAAAACTCTTGGCTCATGCAACTTCAGTAGAGCTCTAGCTCATTATCATCAGGAATCTTCTCTCTTCATCTCATGGTGTTCTTCATTTCTCTGTGTTAACTTTATTCTTAGACAGGTTCTACCACTGAATTAGCTAAATGGCCACCAGAAGCTCCAAACTTAATGTCTATCAACTTAGGAGCTCTGTGAAAAAAGAGTGCTTTTCTAGTAGTTCCAACTAAAGTCTCAGGGTTGGTGGGCTCTGATTTATTCAGTTTATGTCATGTGACTATCCTTGAATCAATAACTGTGGCCAAAGAGAACCAATATACTGAATTGTCAAGTTCATGTCTGCTCCCAGAACAAAGACAGAACTAAATCCCACCCAAATGACCAAGAATTAAATAGGAGACCATTGATTCCCCAATTAAAAAGAGAAAATGGATACTCAGGAATAAAAATAATACCTGCCAACTACATCTACACTTAAGAAACTACAGACTAGAGTAAGACATATGTACAGAAACAGCTGTTATGTCTGTCTGTCTGTCTGTCTCTCTCGCTCTCACTGTCCCTCTGTCTCTCAGTATCTATCTATTTATCTACCTACCTACATATCTATCTACAAACAGACACACAAACACACACACACAAGAGTAGTGTGATGGTAAATGTTTAACTGGATCTGTAGGGAAATTTTTAAGAGCTCTGATTTATAGTGTTTGCCAGTTTCAATGATGTAAGTGCTCCACACAGCTGAGTTCAGAATGTGAAGTCGCTGAGTGTGGAATTGGTAAGAGATGCATGCTCACATTCAGCTCTTATGAGCCAGATGAATTGTCTCCAGTACACCATTGTAATAGTTAAAGAAAAACAGAGAGAAGTCACTTCCACTTGACGTAATCAGAGGAGGCTTAGTATAGAGTGTGGTGTATGATCTGACCTTTAAAGGATGTGTAGAATATTTGCAAGTTTATTGAACATGTGGTAGAACAAAACAGTAAATAAAGGTTTACTTTGATCTCAAAGAATTAGAGTTGGAAAAATGAGACATTTCAGGAAATCAAAAATAGTTTTTTTTTAAATGTTTAGGTTATATCAGCTTGAGCCCCATATCAAGGTAACCTTAACATATCTCATGGGGGAGGAGTTGTTTTAGTGAGAAAGAAGATTTCTTTATCCTCAGGGTCCCATCAGTAGAATTTAGAATCCATTCTAATGCTCTATCTTCTAAAGTCATCTTGTTTTAGTATTTCAGCTCCTGTAATGTCAGACCTGATTTATGTACAAATGTGAATATAACTACAGTCACTTCAATTAAAAAAAAACAAAACACATTGTCATGTTGCTTAAGAGGAATGAAGTGGGAGAAATAACATAAAATGAAATTTGCATAGAGAAGACTTCTAGTTTCAGCTATGATATACAAAGAGCTTGGAAGTCATCACTTCCATCTTTACAACAAGAAACAGTTGAGTAAACTGAAAATCAGTGACTTTTCTTGGACTCCTGTCAGAGAACAGAGGTTACAGGGCAAGCCAACACCCCAAAATCTAGAGAGAAAGAGTCCAGAGAGTTACATTCAAAATGTGCTTACCTGGACTAAAGCTGCTAGATCCATAAATTGATAGAAACACTTAAGTGGTGATTTTGATGACTTGCTGGAGGCTGAATATGGATTAGCATGAGAATGAGAAACTTCTGGAGGTCACCACTCTGGAACAGATGCAGACTTGCATGAGTTTACCTCCAGGAATTCCACTGTGATCTCACAGTAAAGATCTGAGAAAGATTAATCAATGTGAATTAGGCCCAAAGCGTTCTCACAACAAAGTCCTACTCAGTAAGGGAAAAGACTTTACCAGAGCCTGATGCAAGCTGGGAGAAGGACATTCCTCACCCCCTTGCCTACTCTATTCTTTCTTATCTAAGGAGGAAGATAAAAGCTATACCATGGGAAAGTAATTATGAAGATCACAGACCTGTGACACAGGTCCACTAATCATATTATAGAATGCTACATTTTACCAGCACACCAAGAGGGCTCCAGTATAACTACAGTGGATTATAGCTCAAAGAACTGCAAGACACAGACTCTCTGAGGAGGAGTGCTGAGGGAAGCCCAAAGTCAAGAGGAGACAAAACAAGGACACTAGAGGAATTTCAAGACACTGGCACCTGCAGCTACAGCAAACATTAAACACAGTTCAGTTCCTAGTCAGCTTATCACAAATCTTCACATTAAAGGATGTCATTTCCTATTCCCTATACAAACACATCTGGCTTTCAACAAAAAAAGTTACAGGGCATGACAAAATGCAAGGAAAAAGCTCAATCTGAAGAAACAGAGCAATCACAAAAATAAAACTCTCTTATGACGCAGATGTTGGAATTATCAAAAAGATAATTTAAAATAACTATGATTAATATGTTAAAGGCGCTAATGGAAAGAGTAGATAATATGCAAGAACAGATGGGTAATATAAGCAGAGAGATGGAAACCCTAAGACAAAATCAAAAGGAAATGCTAGAAATTAAAAACACAAAGGAATAATTAAGAACAGAAATGATAACTGCCTTTGACAGGATCACTAGTATATGACATGGCCAAGGAAAGAATTAGTGAGCTTAAGATAGATCAAGAAGTAATACACTGAGAGCTAGACCTAAGCAATGGATAGTTCAACTCTTACTGAGAACTCAAGAAGGCACCCCTTTACTACCCAGTACTTCCAAGGACCATAACCAATTCTAATCAAAAGTGATAATGGAATGGAATAAGCAGAGTCGCATTTGACTTTTGTCCTAGCCCTATTGTACTCCACCAGGATATTCATGCTCCCTCCCCTTCCAATCATTATGTAGCATGATCTCTGGGTCTTATATTAGGTTTTTATAATTTTATACAAATAAAGTTGTCACTGTTTTATCTCTCTTGCAATATATTTCATTAAAAACATTATATAACTGAACTTAGGGCCTTACCTCCTCTGAAAGAAAGAGCAGACTCCAGGGGGTAAATAGGCAATGGAAGGCCTTCTTGTTAACCCTGGAATCATATCTCTACCCCCACTCATAAGGCAGCCCTGCTGGGGATTGTTATGTGCATTGCTCTCCAGGCACAGGTGAGAATAGAGATCTGAGAACAACAGTATTAGGAAGGTGAGCAGTGGGTGGCTGTAGAATAATGGGCAGGCTGAGGCTTGGGGACTAAAGAACCAGAGTTCCTGTAGTATCAGGACGACCTCATTAAGTTATTACATCCAAGGGCAGTAAGAATCTGGAGAGAATTTTAGGGAGATCATTAGGGTGAGTCCAGGGGTGAGAAAATCAAGCCCTATGTGAAAAGGTTACATAAATTTGGATTGATCAGCTGAGAAAAGAGATGGCAATAAAGAAATTTGGATTGATCAGCTGAGAAAAGAGATGGCAATAAAGATTTTTAACATCAATAAATAAAAAGTAAATGATGACCAGCTGGTCCTTTTTCAGAGACCAGAACTCAGAAGAAGGCTTTAGAGCATAATGGGATAAATTCAGAGCATATATTGTTACACGATGAAATGGGTTACCTAAAGGACTGTGGAAACAGAATCAATTCTTATCAACTGTGGAAGGTTTCATCCTTCTCTGAAGGCCAGAGGAGATGCCTAAACCAGATTCCAGACCTTGATTAGAAGATGTGTCCTGGCTTACATTGTGCTAACAGTCTACTTTCATTTCATCAAGATATTTTGGCAACTACTTTTTACATCTGTCAAATGCAAATAGAGTGAAATCTCTTTCTAAAACCATTCACTACTGAGTCATTTTCCTAAAGAAGTCAGTCTGTCTTATACCTCATCCAAAGAGTGCTTAATTACTGTCGAATCAATAGTATCACACTATAAGAGATTCTTATCTATAAAGCAATCAATGGTATACAACTCAAGGATGATGCTACAGTGCTTTTCCAGTGGAAACATCTTACTGATGCAAATAGAATCACTACTAGGAAGTGTTGCCAAGATCTCTGAAAGAGAAAATGGTTCTTACCAGGTAACCAGATCCTATTTCACAGCATTCATCTGAATTACTTTTTTGACAAGCTCCAACTATAATACCTCCTTTATGTATTCAGAGGACCATCAAGCATTTATCCAGTAACCCTTGAGGATAATTCTGTTTCTTATATTTATTTTTTAGAAAGAATATTATAGGCCTCTTCAGGTTTCAGTCAGTGGCTTAGTCTCATAGGAAATTGCTCATCTTGTTTTGTCAAAAATTGTTGAAATTGGAAGGCCCATTTTAGTTAACTATTTCATGCAGAATCCAAGAATTTTTCAAACTTAAAGGTGTTTTTTTTAATATCCTACCCAAACAAAAATGTTATTCACCTCAAATCCATACCTTTTTCATAAATACATCTCTCAAGACTCCTAGCCATATTTTTAATCATAAATTCTGATTAAAAAAAAAAGAAAACTACAAGTTTTAGAAATCTTAGACTTGGTTCAAAAAAATCTCTTCAACCCTACCCTTCTATTCTAATGACAATAATATATCAAAGGGACAGTAAAGAAGAAAGAGGATCATTAAGCCTCAACATGAAGCAAAAGATATGAAGTATGAAATATTCTCTAAGCACAACAAGGAGCACTGACTGGTGGGAACAAAAGCTGATGGGTGATGTCTAAAACAAATGTTGCAGAAATAATCCAAGAGAATTAACTGAATGATTGCTATCCGTTTCCATCAGTGGACGTTGAGTGGAAGGTGAAAGTAACAGTAAATATCTTTTTATTTATCACCTTCTTAAAGACAGCCTCAAAGAGGTGCAAGGACATTCATTGTCCATAATAAACTTGTCATGCTTTGAGCATGCATAGGGACAGAGATACATGTTACATTTGTTCAGAGTATTTAAATGAGAGCCTTATTTGGCAGTGTAAATCTGGTAGTCGTAACCAATATTTATCAGATACTAGATACTGACTTTAAAGCTACATCTACCTGGAATAAAAGAAAACAATCTGTTTATTAAAAGTTCCTTTAAATTCTGTTGGGAAAATAGATATAATAGAAAAGATAAAAAGAATTTAAGAAGACAAAACAAAAAGTAACTGCATAAACCAGTTCTTCCAAAGGCTACACTGAACAACCTGAAATAGTGGGAAGAGCATAATGGATGGGATATTTCGTTCCCATCCTAACCCTGCTGCTCTGGGCCTCAGTTCCTTTGTACCCATTATCAGGGAGTTGTTCTTAGACTAGACATCCATAAGGAAACTTAAAGCTCTAAAATTCTGTGACCATGGACACTGCTGTACTAAAATAACTAACATTTGTGCAGTTTCATCATTTACACTGACTCTTTACAATAATCCTGTAAGATAAGAGGTATCCTCTCCAGTTTACTAATGAGGAAATTAAATTGAGTAAAATAAGTTGAGGAAGATGACCATGGTCCAGGTGTTCCTAAGAGCAGAGATGAAACTTGAACTCAAATCAACTAATGTCAAATCCCATGTTCTCCCCACTGCATCATTCTGCATACGACTTTGAAGCCCTGAAGTGATCTCTATATGCTAACAAGCAGAATGAGGGTTTGTAAGACCTTCAGAGTCAGTATATTGACTGAGCCTTTAGCTTTACTGAGAGAATATAAAATTTTGGATGGGAACTCCCCAATATTTTGCTTACCAAACTTACAAACCCACCTTGGGCAATGTAGCAATAGTGGAGCTGTCTCAACCTTATCTTAAAGTTGATCCCTTCAGTGAAGCTTTGGATTCCATCACTTTCTACTCTCCAAAGAAACTCACAATCATTACTTCTTCTCTTTACATATTCATCCTCTGCCCCTCAACAAAGTCTTTCTCATCAGTTTTTAGATACAGTCAAATCTCTAATACACATAAAACCCTAATTTGTCTACACTCCCCATTTCAGCAACCCCCATAGTATTCCCCTTTCTTTCGTATTCTCACTTCTCAAGATGTCTAATAAAACTTCCCAATTCTACTTGATCACTTTCCACTTGTTACTTAGTCCATTACAAACTGGCTTCCATCTCCACCAATCCAATAAAACTTGTCTCATAAAGATCACTTTGGAGCAGATGACCCCAAATTTTTATATTCATCCCCGACCTCCCTCTGAGTTTGACTACTGACCTTGACATTGCCTGAAATTCCTGATCCCATAACCTTTCTCCCAAAACCTGGTCTTCTTTCAACATTCCCCAAATAAATGACTGAACACACTGCTTATGCAAACCAAAAGCCTTGACGTCATCCGTGGCCCCTCCCTCTCATCACCCCTCCTAACCAGCCATCTCCAAATCCTAAAAATCTCCTCATGAATCCATCCTCCTCTCTCCATTTCCACTACCAACAACATGAGAAGTCCTACCTACAATCCTCTCTTCGTTGCATTACTGCAATGGTTATGTAAGTGGTTACTGAACGTCTGCTCTTACTAGCCTCAAACAGTTGCCAAATTGATACTCTTAAAATGAAAATCTTATAAAGATGTTAAAAAAATGCAAATCTTATTACATTTATTCTTTTCCCAAATCATAACGATATTTTCCTAGGTCTTAGGATAAAGACAAATCTCCCTATTGTTTCCTACAATGCTGCATGACTTGGCCCCTACCCATATCTCCAGCCTCACTCTGCTCCCTCTCATTCTGTCTGGTCCAATCACACAGGCCCTCTTTCAGCCCCTCGTTTGTACCATGCTCACTCCCAGCACAGGACCTTTGCACAAGCCATTCTCTCATGTGGGAAGCTATTTTGTCCCCCTTCAACTAGTTAATACCTACATATTTTCATCTCTCAATGATGTCATGTGCATAGAATATTATGAAAACAATAAAGTAGAATAGAACCTATCCTGGGAGGAAGCCAAAGAAGACTTCCTAAAAGTCTTGGACCTCTAGTCTGATTCATAAAGAAGCCAAGTCAGGTAAACGGGGAAGGAAGAGCATTCCTGGTAGAGAAACAACAGGGATAATGGAACAGAAAGATTGATACTGATGGAGACAAAGGTTGAGGAAGCAGTGGAAATTTGTGGAAGTAGAGGGGATCAGTTTACATAGGGCTAGAAGGTTTAAACTGTGTTCTATAGCCTATAGGGGAGCATTAGAGCGTTTTAGGAAAGGGAAAAAGAATAATAGACTTGCTTTAAATTGAGTGAGTTGCCAGTAGTCACCAGTTAGTTACAGAACCTCAACTAAGACCTCAGTTTCCTAACACTCAGACCAGATGTCATTCTACAAGCCTGGCACATCAGAATAAACTGAGGGCTTGTTAAAACACAGATTACCAGACCCCACCAGCAAAGTCTCTGGTTCACCAGATCTGGGGTGGGCTTGTGAATTAGCATTTCTATTCAGTTTCCAGGTGCTACTGATGCTGCTAGTCCAGGGACTACACTTTGAGAATCACTGAAGTAGACCATATCACTCAATAAATTAAATAGAGAACCATTCAAAGAGACTTAGCTTTAAAAAGTGTAAGAAAGAAAACCTGTGGCATAAAAACACCAAAAAGATGGATAACCTAAGAATCATTTATATTTAGTTTGGGAACATTTTTTTTTTTCTTAGCAGCAAACATAACCTTGAGTCACAAATTAATTAATCTCCTTGTGTCTTATTTCCTTACCTGTAAAATAAGGTCATTGAACCAGATGAGCTTTAACGTCCTAAACTTTTACAGTTCAGTTCTAAACTTTTACAATCCTACAACTTATCTTCTTAATTATATTTTGTTAAGGCTTTTATTAAATTACTTTTTGCTCCATAAATATACATTTGGGTACAAATAAGGAGGGGAGAACAGTCTAAAAGATCCCTGGGAAGCGGGTAAGAGTTAAGACAGGAATCCTATTGATAGCTAACAAAAAGAGGCTGGACCATCACATTGAACACACATAACTGTAAAGGATGGTCATCAATAAAATCAAGACAAAAGTGTGTAACTTGTTAACATTTCTGAACTTTGAAATGTTTAACAACTCAATTTTTGGAGGCATCCTTCTAAATGATTGCCGTTATCTGAAAGATAATCCAAATGTTATTGTCCCTTTACCAAACATCCCAAACTACCCTTTACCAGAAATGCTATCTTATTAGTTAAGATTCTCATGGTGAGACAAATTTTAAAGCATGACACAAATAGTAAACAATGTCCAGAGCCTATGTAATATTTATGGATGGGTCATTTTCTTTCCAAAAGCAACATCAAAAAATGTTTTAATAGGATGTTACATAATGCCAATTTTCTTACTTTTTTTTTGCTTAAGCTTCATTCTTTTTAAATTGGTTCTTTAAAATCACTAGATTATTTCTTTGTTGTATTTTTATTTCTTACTGATTTGGTATTGAGGATTAAGTAGTATTCGATGTTTTCACTGTGGGTATTGATTTTCTGTCATATTAATGCCCTCTACATAATCGTCTGTTAATTCACATTAAATATTTCAGCTAGATTCTAAACAATGATATTAACTTTGTCACAGCCCTGAAATTGTACATTATTAATAATGGCCTGGGGGCAAGGTTGGGGGGTGGCATAGGATGTGTAGCAGTGACTCAGGAAATACAGCATAACATTGGAGACTAATAACTCATAACTTCAGGAGGAATTTACTTTTCCATCACTGAGATAGATTTGTTAATTAATTACTATCTTCTCTTTGGTATGTGTACCTGTCTTTGACTCCTTATTTAACAAGAATTAATTCTTTGTTATTTTAAAATGCTTTTCCCCAATGTACTCTTGTTATTTTCCCTTTGGTCCCAAACGGCTACCTTTTTCAAAATTACACCCTCTCAAGGGTCTCTGAGGTTGAGGGTAAAATTCAAACTCTTTGTTGAGGTTCTCACAGGTTACAAGTGACAGAAGCCTAGCTCAAACTAGGTTATACAAAATAATTTACTGAAAGGATATCAAGATAGCTTTCAGAAATGAAGGAAGAGCTGCAGGACCAGGGAAGTCAAGATTAACTTGGTGACTGGAACCAGAGTCCCCAGAAAGATCAATTCTCTCCCCCCTTCTCTCCTCCCTGGGCTCTTTTTTGTGCGGCTTTGTTCTTCCCTACTGCAGGAAGGCTTTCTCCATACCGTGGGAATGTGGCTACAGGCTACTTTCTAGACTAACAGGCAAAAAAAATTTTCCCTCCAGCTCTAATTAAATTTATAGGAATGGACCCAGCCTGTCCCTAGTCAGGTCATGTGCCATTCCTTGGTCCAGTCGCGTTAGCAAAGGGGACGTATTATTATGATATATCCAGTGTAAGCCATTTCCCACCTTTATACTGGTTCAGATATCCAAAGGGGAAGTACCTTGATTGACAGCTTGCTGGTTGTATTGAGGGAGTTGTCAAAAAAGGGGGACATTTTCCCAAACAGACAAACCAATGTGTCCACCATTATTCCAATTACTACTGCAGTCTAACAAACCACCCCAAGGATGCCTAGCCAATCAGAGCAGATATGGGCCATGAATGGTCATTCTCGACTTACCCATTTGTATTGACAGGAAAACAACCCATTTGTATTGACAGGAAAACAAGCCTTACCCCTAGCAGAGCTTCCTATGGAGACCCTGTGGCGAGTCCTCTGAAGCAGCTCCCAAAGGCACTGACTCCTCCAGGAGGACCACTCTGAGGAACAGCAGCTCCTGTCACCGGTTCTGACTGTCTCCTCTCCCAGACAGCTTCCAGCTCCCTCCACATCTGCACAGCTCAGTGACATTTACCCAGAGGGAACTCCAAAGGGCGTCCACCATAGAACTGTGCTGTGCTGGCAGCAACGAAGCTACATAACTCTTCCAAGGACTTGCTCAAAGTGCCCAATAACTGCATTAGGAAAGACAACCCATGAAATACACCTGGTGCCACACCTTGGCTGTCTCCTCGGCAGCCTCTTACTCTGCCCTGCAGTGGGACACAGGTTCAGGAGCCTGGCCTCAGGGAGCAGCTTCAGAATCCCTAAATGCACCCCAAAGGCTGGAGCGTGGAAAGTTCTGCTCCAGCAGAAAGAATGCTACCTGCATCCAAGCTTCCAGAAAACTCTTCAAGAGCCCAATTTAGGCTTCATTTGTCTCCATATAAGCAAGCAGATTATATTTTCCCAACCCCAGATGAGCACACGATGTATTTCTGGAAGGGTATATTAGAAATTAATGCCATTCTAGAAATTCCAGAATATTGCTAAACATTGTGTATTCCTTAATATGCAAACTTTAATAAAGACTATGGTAGCAATGTATGTGCAGGACTACTGCCTCAGTTTATAGCCAAAGTGCTGTTAATAAAAATAATAACAGAGAGGAGAACACTGGGGGAATTGATGACTACCTTAGGAGGTGTCAACAGACTGTGCTGAACTCAAGGACATTGAAGGCCTCGGTATCTTCATCTCTTTGGCATGTTCAACAATGAGGTCAAGTAGTCAATTATTAATGATAGTATTGAGACCAAAAGCTGTAACATACCTTTATGGTTATAGTTTTATTTGGTGTTCTGTTATCTCAAACCGCTATTGTATTATTAGCTTATGACCTCCCTATTACTACTCTGGGTATGCTAAGCATCCACACATTTCTAAAAAATTATTTCTTGATCAACAGAATGGAGAAAAATTTACTCAAGTGCCTCTAAAGACATAATTTTCTTTCTAGTTTACATAATTGATATTAACAGATAGGTCATCCTATAAAAATACAAATCATTCCAATCTACCCTTTAATGATCCAATATGAAGAAATGCATGTTCGCCTACTAAAGACTTGCTGTCATTTCACCAGTAGTTTATTGGTAGCAATTAGATCATGTCATTAATACTCTATCATATTAAAATAGTTCACTATTACTAAACTTTTTCTTTTTGAATGGCCCATCTTAATCTTCATTCTTTAGTGCACATTAAGTGTACCACATACCTTAATAAAGTCTCAAGCAGTGCTCTGATTTTTACCCTTACTGTCATTTGGTGCTATTACCTTAACAAGGAACACAATATTGGAGCAGTGGAAAGTGCATTGGCCCAAGTAGCAACTGATCCTCTTTCAAGTTCTGGCTTGGCCACCTACTAGCTCTATGCCCTAAAAAAGACAGAGATTAGTACCAAATTAGTGCCTTCTAAACTTTGCTGCACATTACAATCACTTGGAGAGCTTTTTAAAAATCCCAACCACTAGATCACACCCATATCAATTACATCAGAATGTCTGGGAGTGGGAGCCTGTGTGCACCAACGTTGGGAAACTTGGAACCACCTTACTAGATAATCTGAGGTCTTTTCAATGCTAGAATTCTATGTTTCTGTGGCTTATCAGATGAGTCTAAGTATTCAGTAAAAAGAAGATTCAACCAGAAGAAAATAGGGAATTAATGGGAAAAGCTGAATTTGTTTAGGGACTGTGAAATAGAGAGGTCTTCAGTCAAAGCCTGCAAATAGGATGGAGCCTTGCTTGTGTCCTACTCTAGCCATTTCTGCCAGAAGATAAGAAGTAAGAACAGAAACTTCAAGAACAAAAATACATTATAGACAGCAGCTGTCCAATAGAGGAGAGATTGATCATACTATTTGGAATGTGCACAATTATTTTATTCTCTTGTCAACATTAGCCACTCTAATTCTCTTCCCTCCCTCTCACTTCTCTTCTCCTTATAGGAAGTAAGAAGGATAGTGCATCCAGGGTCCTTGCTGCTTTTGTAAATATTATGGTCAGAGTTTTGTCCCTTTAATTGATAGAGGTAGGAGTGTGGTCATGATAATCACCTTAGGATAGTCAGGGACCTATGTGATGGTTCTGTAAGGTGGGAAGATTTAAGAGGACTTAATTAAAAACAAAACAAGTGGTTCCTTCTGACATGGGTTAGTAGAACCTACAATATTGTTTGAAGCAACCCATACATTATCTTTATTCACATTAGCAGGTGATCAGTCAACCAGCTTAATGAATGAAAACATACATTCCTCTAGACAAAAGAAGAAATAAATACAAGTCAAAACATTGCAGGAGTTTATTACAGATCATCCAACTGGTATGGAAATGAAAGTTTTCTTTTGAAAGCAGTTTATAAAAATGATACAAAGACAGTATAAAATAATATCCAGAACTGCCTTCAAAGTTTCATAAGTGTTGAGTCTTACAGTGCCTAAATACATTTATAACAATAAATGCTTGATAAGTAAATGAACAAATTGAGTGAATTTTGCGTTTTTTTATAAAAGATATCTTTAACCATTCTGAACCTTGCTTTGCTAACTCTTATTTCTCTAAAGTTAGAGGAAACAAATAGTCTAGGAAATAGATCTGCACCATCCTTTTACTTATGCAGATATTTTAGCAGCTTTATTGAGATATAACTGGCATACAAGAAACTGCACATCTATAGAGTATAGAATTTGATAAGTTTTGACAAATGTAAGCACCTGTAGAACCATCACCACAATCTAGAAAGTGAACCTAAAAGATTCCTCATGTCTCTTTGTGATTCTTCCCTCTTAATTCTCCCAGAATACTCCCATTCCATCCCTTCCCTCACAAATACTGATATGCTTTCTGTCATAAAAATTAGTTTGAATATCCCAGAATTTATATAAGTGCAATTATATGCTATTACTCTCTATGCCTGGCTTCTTTCACTCAACAAAGTCATTTTGAGATTCACTCATATTGTAACACGTATCAGTGGTTCATTCCTTTTTTTTACTTCATTCCTTTCTACTGCAGGATAGTAGTCCAGTGTATGGATATACCACAATTTGTTTAGGTTGCTTTTAGTTTGAGGCTATTACAGATAAAGGTACTGGGAACATTTCATTCAAATCTTTGTATTGATCTGTGTTTTCATATCTCTTGATCTAGAAGGGGAGTGGCTAGATCATATAGTTCATATATGCTTAACTTTAAAGGAAACTGTAAAATTGTTTTCCAAGGTGGTTATATTTTTTAACATTACAACCAGCAGCATATGAGAGTTTCAGTTTATCCACATACCAATACTTGGTATGGTCAGTCTTTTCAATCTTAGCCATTCTAATAGGTATATAATGGTATTTCATTGTGGTTGTAATTACATCTCTCTAGTGACTAATAATGTTGATTATCTTTTCATGTGCTAATTTACCATTTATATATCTTCTTTGCTGAAGCATCCATTCAAATATTTTGTTCATTTTCTTTTTAGGTGTTTGTTTTCTTATTATTGAGTTTTGAGAGTTCTTTATATATTATGGACACAAGTTTTTTTATCATATATAAGATTAACAAATATTTTCTCCTAGTCTGTGTCTTATCTTTTTATTCTCTTAACAGTGTCTTTTAAAGGGCAAAAGTTTTTAATTTTGATGAAATTCTATTTGTCAATATATTCTTTTTTTTTTCTTTTAAGAATAATTATTTTATTTATTTATTTTTGGCTGTGTTGGGTCTTCGTTTCTGTGCGAGGGCTTTCTCCAGTTGCGGCAAGCCGGGGCCACTTGTCATCGCGGTGTGCGGGCCTCTTCACTATCGCGGGCTCTCTTGTTGTGGAGCACAGGCTCCAGATGCACAGGCTCAGTAGTTGTGGCTCACGGGACTAGCTGCTCCATGGCATGTGGGATCTTCCCAGACCAGGGCTCAAACCCATGTCCCCTGCATTGGCAGGCAGACTCTCAACCACTGCACCACCAGGGAAGCCCTATTCTTGTATTAATCATATTTTTGGTGTTATATATAAGAAATCTTTGCATAACTCAAGGTCACAAAGTTTTTTGCCTGTTTTATTATATAAGTTTCAGAGTTTTAGTGTATACATCTATATGATGCAAAGTAAGAATCCAAGTTCATTTTTTAAATATGGCTATCCAATTCTTCTAGTAACATTTGTTAAAAACATAATTATTTTCTCCACTGAATTGCCTTTGTACCTTTGTTGAAAATTTGTATTCCATTTTTGTGTGTGCCTATTCTGATTCATTTATCTTTGTGGCAATATCGTGCTGTTTTGGTTACTGTAACTTTATTATAACTGTTGAAGTCATGTAGTATTAATCCTCAAACTTGTTCATCTTTTTCAAAGTTGTTTTGTCTATTTTAGTACCTTTGAATTTCCATATAGATTTTAGAATCCGATTGTAAATTAAAAAGAAAAAGTTTCACTGAGATTTCTTTAGAACTATAGACCAATTTGGGGAGATATGACAGATTAATAACTTTGAGTCTGTCATCCCATGAACACAGCACAAACATACCTCATAGATATTGCAGGTTCAAGTTCAGACCATGGCAATAAAGTGAATATCACAATAAAGCAAGTCGCATGAATGTTTTGGCTTCCCAGTGAATATTAAAGCTATATTTACACTCTACTGTACTCTCTTATGTGTGCATTAGCATTATGTCTAATTTAAAAATTTTCTGCATTGACCAACTCTTCCTTTCATAAATGAATTCTCTTTAACATGGAATGCTGTTTGATACCATTTTACTCACAGTAGAACTTCTTTCAAAATTGAAGTCAATCCTCTCAAATCTTGCCACTGCTTTATCAGCAAAGTTTATGTAATATTTTAAATATTTTGTTGTTATTTCAACAATCTTCACAGCATCTTCACCAGGAGTAGTTTCCATCACAAGAAACCACTACCTTTGCTCATCCATAAGAAGCAACTCCTCATCCATTAAAGTTTTATCAGAAGATTGCAGCAATTCAGTCACATCTTCAGGCTCCACTTCTAATTCTAGCTCCCTTGCTATATCCATACTTGCAGTGACTTACTCCACTGAAGTTCTGAACCCCTCAAAGTCATTCATGAGGGTTAAAATAGCTTATTCCAAACACCCGTTAATGTTGCTATGTTGACCTCTTTATGTGGATTATAAAAGTTCTTAATGGCATCTAGAATGGTGAATCCTTTCTAGAAGCTTTCAATTGACTTGGCCCAGATCCATTAGGAGAATCACCATCTATCAGCTATGGCCTTATGAAATGTATTTCTTAAATATTAGACCTGAAAGTCAAAATTACTCTTTGAACCATGTGCACAGAATGAGTGTTGTGTTAGCAGGCATGAAAACCTTAATGTCATTGTTCATCTCCATCAGAGCTTTTGGGTGACCAGGTACATTGGCAATGAGCAGTAATATTTTGAATGGAATCTTTGTTTCTGAGCAATAGGTCTCAACAGTGGGCTTAAAATATTCCATACGTCATGTTGTAAACAAATGTGCTGTCATCCAGCCTTTGTCGTTCCATTTAGAGAGCACAGGCAGAGTAGAATTAGCATAATTCTTAAGGACCTTAGGATTTGGGGGATGGTAAATGAGCACTGGCTTCAAATTAAAGTCAACAGATGCATTAGCCCTTAACAAGAGGGTCAGCCTGTCCTTTGAAACTTTGAAGCCAGGCATTAACTTGTCCTCTCTAGCTATGAAAGTCCTAGATGGCATCTTCTTCCAGTATAATTTGTTTCATCTGCACTGAAGATGTGTTGTTTAGTGTAGCCAACTTCATTCATTATCTTAGTTAAATCTTCTGGATAACTTTTGCTGCAGCCTCTATATCAGCACTTGCTGTTTCACCTTGCACTTTTATGTTATGGAGACAGCTTCTTTCCCTAAACCTCATGAACCAACCTCTGCTAGCTTCAAACTTTTCTTCTGCAGCTTCCTCACCTCCCTCAGCCTTCATTGAAGTAAAGGGTTAGGGCCTTGCTCTGGATTAGGCTTTGGCTTAAGGTGATATGTGGCTGGTTTGAACTTCTATCCAGACAGCTAAAATTTTCTCCGTACCAGCAATAAAGAAAGCAAAGCTGCTTTGCTTTTTCATCATTTGTGTATTCACTGGAATAGCACTTTTCATTTCTTTCAAGAACTTGTCCTTTGCATTCTCAGCTTGACTGTTTGGCACAAGAGACCTAGCTTTCAGCCTGTCTTGGCTTTTGACCTGCCTTCCTCACTCAGTTTAATTACTCTAGCTTTTGTTTTAAAGTGAGACACGTGACTCTTTCTTTCTACTTGAATACTTAGTGGCCATTGTAAGACTATTAATTGGCCTAATTTCAATATTGTCGTGTCTCAGGATTTAGGGATGCCCAAGGAGAGGAAGAGATTGGGGAACAGCCAGTAGGTGGAGCAGCCAGAACACAACCTTTATCAATTAAGTTCACCATCTTATATGGCTGCAGTTTGTGGCACCCCAAAACAATTACAATGGTAATATCAAATATCACTGATCACAGATCACTGTAACAAATATAATAATAATGAAAAAGTTTAAAATATTACAATTACCAAAATGTGACACAGAGACAGGAAGTGAGAAAATACTTTTGGAAACATGGCACCCATAGACTTGCTCAATAGAGGGTTGCCATGAAACTTCAAGTTGCAAAAAAATCAGTATCTGCAAGATGCAATAAAGTAAGGCACAATGAAACAAGGGTATACCTGTATAACTCTATTTTGTCCAAGTCTTCTTAAATTTCTCTCAGTAATGATGTGTAAACTTCAGTGTACAGGTTGTTGACATATTTTATCAGAGTTGTCCCTAAGTATGTCATATATTTTGAAGCTATTACAAATGGTATTGGTCTTTTAAATTTCAATTTCTGATTGTTGCATGCTATTATATACATTGATAAATACAAGAGTTTTTTGCACATTGATGTTATATTCTATAATTTTGCCAAACTCACTTGTTAATTCTAGTATTTTTCATAGATTCCATCAGGTTTTCTTTATAGATGATTGTGTCAGTGAATCAAGACAGTTTTACTTCTTTTCATTTCTTTTTCTTGTCTTTTACTAGGTGGAATCTCCAGTCACTGCTAAATAAAAGCAGGGAGAATGGACATCTTATCTCCTTTCTGATCTTAGGGAAAAAATATTCTTCAACTCACTAGTAAGTATGAGATTAGTGTGTGTTTTTCATAGATGCCCTTTATTATATTGAGCTAGTCCCCTTCTGCTCTTAATTTGCTGATAATTTTTCTCAAAGATGGTTATTGAATTCTGTCAGATGTGTTTTCTTTGTTGAGATGATCGTGTTTTTTTCCTTTTAGTTTGTTAATATGGCGAATTACATTGACTTTATTTTTTTATTGAAGTATAGTTGACTTACAATGCTGTGCCAATCTCTGCTGTACAGCAAAGTGACTCAGTTATACACATATAGACATTCTCTTTTTAATATTCTTTTCCATTATGGTTTATCCCAGGAGATTGGATATAGTTCCTTGTGCTATACAGTAGGACCTTATTGTTTATCCATTCTAAATATAATAGTTTGCATCTACCAACCCCAAATTCCCAGTCCATCCCTCTCCCTACTCCCCTCCCCTTTGGCAACCACAAGTCTGCTCTCTATGTCTGTGAGTCTGTTTGTGTTTTGTAGATAGGTTTATTTGTGCCATATTTTAGATTCCACATATAAGTGATATCATATTGTATTTGTCTTTTTCTGACTGTCTTCACTTAGTATGATAATCTCTAGTTGCATCCATGTTGCTGCAAACGGCATTTTTTGTTCTTTTTATGGCTGAGTAGTATTCCATTGTATATATGTACCACAACTTCTTTATCATTCATCTGTCTATGGACATTTAGATTGCTTCCATGTTATGGCTATTGTGAACAGTGCTGGTATGAACATAGGGATGCATGTATCTTTTTGAATTATAGTTTTGTCCAGGGGTATGCCCAGGAGTGGAATTGCTGAATCATATGGTAACTCTATTTTTAGTTTTCTGAGGAACCTCCATACTATTTTCCATAGTGGCTGCACCAACTTACATTCCCACCAACAGTGTAAGACGGTTCCCTTTTCTCCACACCCTCTCCAGCATTTGTTATTTGTAGACTTTTTAATGATGGCCATTCTGACTGGTGTGAGTTAGTACCTCACTGTAGTTTTGATTTGCATTTCTCTAATAATTAGTGATGTTGAACATATTTTCATGTGCCCACTGGCCATCTATTGATATATGTCTCCTTTGGAGAAATGTCTACTAAGGTCTTCTGCCCATTTTTCAGTTGGGTTGTTTGCTTTTTTGTTGTATGAGCTGTTTGTATATTTTGGAGATTAAGCCCTTGTCAGTTACATCATTTGTGAATATTTTCTGCCATTCCGTAGGTTGTCTTTTCTTTTTTTATGGTTTCCTTTGTTATGCAAAACCTTGTAAGTTTGATTAGGTCCCATTTGTTTACTTTTGCTTCTATTTCTATTGCCTTGGGAGACTGACCTAAGAAAACATTGGTATGATTTATGTCAGAGAATGTTTTGCCTATGTTCTCTGCTAGGAGTTTTATGGTGTCATGTCTTATGTTTACTTCTTTAAGCCATTTTAAGTTTATTTTTGTGCATAGTGTGAGAGTGTGTTCTACCTTCATTGATTTACATGCAGCTGTCCAACTTTCCCAGCACCACTTGCTGAAAAGACTGTCTTTTTCACATTTTATATTTTTGCCTCCTTTGTCAAAGATTAATCAACTGTAGGTGTGTGGTTTTATGTCTGGTTTTGTACCAATACCACACTGTTTTGATTACTTAGCTTGTAGCATTACCTGAAGTCTGGGAGAGTTATGCCTCCTGCTTTGTTTTTATTCCTCAGGATTGCTTTGGCAATTCTGGGTCTTTACATTGACTTTAGAATGTTAAACCAAATTTCCGTTCCTGGCATAAACCCCACTTGGGATTTATATATTACTGAATTTGATTGCTGAAATTTCTTTTAGAATTTTCCACCTATGTTCATAAAGTATATTGGTCTGTGGATTTATTTTCTTGTCTGATTTTGGTAACAGGATTGTGCTGACCTCATAGAATGACTTAGGATGTATTGTCTTCCCTTTAATGTTTTTGAAGAGTTTGCATAGAATTGCTTTTATAAATATATAGTAGAATTCACCAAGGAAGCCATTCAGACCAGAAGTTTTTTTGTTGCAATGTTTTTATCGAAAAATTCAATTCCTGTAATAAATATAAGGCTACTCAGGCTGTTTTTTCTTGTGTATTTTCTCTTTGGTACTTTGTGTCTTTCAAGGAATTTGTCTGTTTCATCCATGTTGTTGAATTTAATAGCATAAAGTTATTCATAATATTCCCTTGCAATCCTTTTGATATCTGTAGAATCTGTGGTGATATCATTTCTCTCACTCCTGACATTAGCAAATTCTGTATTCTCTCTTTTGCCTCATCAGTCTGCCTACAAGTTTACCAGATTTTTATAGCACAGAAAACTCTACTCAATACTCTGTAATGGCCTATATGGGAAAAGAATCTAAAAAAGAGTGGATAGGGGCTTCGCTGGTGGCGCAGTGGTTGAGAGTCCGCCTGCTGATGCAGGGTACACGGGTTCGTGCCCTGGTCCGGGAAGATCCCACATGCCGCGGAGCAGCTGGGCCTGTGAGCCATGGCCACTGGGCCTGCACGTCCAGAGCCTGTGCTCTGCAGTGGGAGAGGCCACAACAGCGAGAGGCCCGCGTACCGCAAAAAAAAAAAAATGAGTGGATATATGTATATGTATGACAGATTCACTTTGCTGTACACCTGAAACTAACACAACATTGTAAATCCACTATACTCCAATAAATTTCTTTAAAAAGCCAAGAAATGAAAAACAAAACAAAACAAAACAGCTTTTGGTTTCATTGATTTTCCATACTGTTTTGCTGTTTCATTGGTTTCTGCTCTGTTTTTTATTATTTCCTTTCTTTGGCTTAATTTGGAATTAATTTGCTCTTTTACACTTTCTCTTCTTAAATTTTGTAAACATTTTATTTTGAAATAATTTTATGCAAAGTTGCAAACACTGTAAACAGGATTCCTATATACCCTTTACACAGCTTCTCCTAATGTGAATGCCTTTCATAACCATGATAGAGTGATCAAAATCAGGAAAGTAACATTAGTGCAATACTATTAACTAAACTAAAAGCCTTCTCAAGTTTCCTTGTTTTTCCACCAATATTCTTTCTCTGTTCCAGTATCTATTTCAGGATCCCACATTGTATTTAGTTTTTTTTTTTTAAGTGTACAGTTTAGTAGTATTCAGTATATTCACATTGTTGTGAAGCAGATATACAGAATATTTTCTTTGTGCAAAACTGAAACCCTGTATTTATTAAACAATAGCTCCCCCTTTCCCCCACCCCAGCCACTGGTAAACATCATTCTACTTTCTGTTTCTATGAATTTGACTGCTTTAGATACCTCATATAAATGGAATCCTACAATATTTGTCTTTTTTTAGTGGCTTATTTCACTTAGCATAATGTCCTCAAGGTGCATGCATGTTGTATCATATGACAAGATTTCTTACCTTTTTAAGGCCAAATAATATTCCATTGTATGTACATACCACGTTTTGTTTGTCCATTCATCCATCTATGAACATTTAGGTTGCTTCCACCTCTTGGCTATTGTGAATAGCACTTCTTTCAATGTGATTGTACAAATATATCTTTGAAACCCTGTTTTCAGTTCTTTTAGATGTATACTCAGAAATGGGATTACTGGATCATATGGTAATTCTATTGTTAATTTTTGAGGAACCTCTATACTGTTTTCTATAGTGCTTGTAACATTTTACAATCCCACCAACAGTGCGTTAGCCTCCCACAAGTGTTCAAATTTCTCCACATCCTTGCTAACACTTGTTATTTTCTGTTCTTTTTTTCTTTTTATAGTAGCCATCCTAATGGCATAAATATTATTTCTTAAAATGGTAACTGAAGTCATTGATTTGAGAACTTTTTGCTTTTCTAATATTGATATTTAGTGCTATAAAACTCCTCCTAGTAGTGATCTAATAGCATCCCACAAAATTTGATATGTTGTGTTTTCATTTTCATTCAGTTCAAAATACTTTCTAATTTCTCTTTTGATTTATTTTTTGGCCCATGAGTGATTTAAACCGTTTATATTTAATGTTATTATTGATATGGTTAGGTTTAAATTTATTATCTTGCTATTTCCTTTTTTAGAGGTGCTCCTTCCTTTTTTTTTTTTTAACATCTTTATTGGAGTATAATTGCTTTACAATGTTGCATTAGTTTCTGCTGTATAACAAAGTGAATCAGCTATATGTATACATATATCCCCGTATCCCCTTGCTCTTGCACCTCCCTACCACCCTCCCTATCCCACCCCTCTAGGTGGTCACAGAGCACTGAGCTGATCTCCCTGTGCCATGTAGCTGCTTCCCACAAGCTATCTATTTTACATTTGGTAGTGTATATATGTCAGTGCTACTCTGTCACTTCATCCCAGCTTACCCTTCCCCCTCCCCATGTCCTCAAGTCCATTCTCTACATCTGTGTCTTTATTCCTGCCCTTCCCCTAGGTTCATCAGAAACTTTTTTTTTTTTTTTTAGATTCCATATATATGTGTTAGCATACGGTATTTGTTTTTCTCCTCCTGACTTACTTCACTCTGTGTGACAGACACTAGGTCCATCCAACTCACTACAAATAACTCAATTTCGTTTCTTTTTATGGCTGAGTAATATTCCATTGTATTTATTTCCACATCTTCTTTATCCACTCATCTGTCGATGGACACCTAGGTTGCTTCCATGTCCTGGCTATTGTAAATAGTGCTGCAGTGAACATTGTGGTACATGTCTCTTTTTGAATTATGGTTTTCTCAGGGTATATGTCCAGTAGTGGGATTGTTAGGTCATATGGCAGTTCTATTTTTAGTCTTTTAAGGAACCTCCATACTGTTCTCCATAGTGGCTGTATCAATTTATATCCCTACCAACAGTGCAAGAGGGTTCCCTTTTCTTCACACCCTCTCCAACATTTATTGTTTGTAGATTTTTTTGATGGTGGCCATTCTGACCCCTTGTTATTTCTTTTCCCTTTGTCCCATCTGTTTTTTATTTTCCTTTCCCTATTTCTCTGACTTTTTGTTATTGAATAGTTTTCATGATTCTATTTTATCTCTGCTGTTGGCTTTTGTCTACTCTGGATGCATTTAATTTTTTCTCTTGACTATTAGCATTAAGCAATTTAATTATGATGTGCCTTGTGGTAGTTTTCTTCTATTTCTTGTGACTGAGATTTATTGACCTTTTTATATCTATGGTTTTATAGTTTTCATCAAATTTAGAAAAAATTTGACCATTACTTCTTCAAATACTTTTCCAATTACATGTATATTAGGCCACTTAAAGTTATGCCACAGATCAAGACCCTCTGTTAATTTTTTTAAATTGACTTCTCCCTGTGTTTCATTTTCTGTGGATTCTATTGGTATTTCTTGAAATTCTCTACTTTTTCTACCTGCAGTGTATAATCTATTATAATTCCATCTAGTATATTTTTCATGTCACACATTGTAAACTTAATCTGTAGAATTTAGATTTTAGTTTCTTATATTTTCATGTTTCTATTTAACTTTTCAAGCTTGAAGAATACAGTTAAAATAATTATTTTAGTGTCTTTGCTAATTTTAATATCGGTGTCAGTCCCAATTGATTGATTTATCTCCTCTTTATGGGTTCTGTTTTCCTGTTTCTTTACATGCCAGGTAACTTTAACATGAGGCCAAACATGAATTTTACCTTGTTAAATTCTGGATATTTTACTTTCATAAATATTCTTGAGAGTTCCCCTCCCCCCACCCCAGGATTCAGTTAAGCTGCTTGGAAACAGTTTGCTCCCTTCAGGTCTTACTTTAAGATTTATTTGGCTGAATGGAGCACTATTTAGTGTAGGGTTCATTATTCCCCATCAAGAAGCAAAACCTTCTGTGTACTCTACCCATTGTCTTTTTTATTTGGAGGTTTTCCAAAGTCTGGCTGGTGGGAACAGGAATGATTCCTGGCCTTGTAGGCACTGTTACATCCAATCCTTTCAGGTAGTCTTTTTTTTTAACTCCAGCTTTGAGTAATTTTCACTTATGTGAAACCAGAACTGGGATCAATAAAAGGAAGTTACAGAGAGGTTGATTTGAGGTGAATATAAGGAAGGGTTTTCTAATACTTAAAGGTATCACAAATGGAATAGATTCCCCTATAAGGTAGTATGATAAGGTAGTATGATAGATCTCACAAACTGAAAATATCCTGACAAAAACTGGAGAGCTAATTCCTGGAGATTTTGTCATAGAAATTCATGTTTTATTATTTAGAATATTGTGTTAGATTACTTTTATGTTCTTAGACATCAGAGTACATGATTCTCTAGTAGCCATAGAAGTAGCCAGAGTTTAATATCCTTGGAGAGAAAAGAATAAATTTGATAACACTTCTACCCCACTCTGTAATCATATAGCAAATATAGTTTCACCGCTGGTAGTTACAATAATATTCATATTGTTTAAATCAGTAAGCCTCTATTTCCCTAAAATATTACTTCTCTATTTAATATGAAGAGATTTCCACGTTTCTGGAGTATAAACCTTTTGACAGTTTCATCTGAAGAAATGTAGTACATAGCTATAATAGTTTGTGTTCATGAAACCAAATTATAGGTAAAACTAACCTCAAAGAATGGATGAGATCTGTGTGATCCTATTTTCCAAGGGCTCTGGGGCCCCCAGATTAGATTTTTCAGAGATTTTTTGTTATCAGTAAAAAAATATATTTAAGTACTTCTGATGCGTAAGATACAGGACTAGAATATTCTTCCTCCATAGAAATGGATGGAAGGAGCATCTATGTGTGTGGGTGATTATCCTTTAACATCCCTGCTGTATCATTCATGGTCTTCACAGGAAACAGAAGGCACACCCAAATGGGTTTAAATGAAGAGACTTAAAAGTATATTCTATTTATAAAGGTGTGTACAGTATGGCTATTATAGCACAAAACTGTTGCCACCCTTAGGCCTGAAGGAGCAAGGTAGTGATCAGTGTTACCAGAAGTGGCATATCTCAACCTATTTTCCACCCTCTGATTGCCAGCCAATGCTTTCACAACCTGACCAGAAGCCATAAGACTGGGAGCTCAGATAACAATCTGATAATTATATGCTATGAAATAAACGGGTATACTTGTTTATTCGTTATTATCTATCTTCTATCTACTGGAAAGTATGTGCCAAGGGAGCAAGGAACTTTATTGTATTCACTACTGTGTCTCTACCACCCAAAATAATTCCTGGCACATAAAAGTATTCAGTTGGTATTTGTTTAAAGATTGTTTGCCTGGGTACATGTTTGAATGGCTGCTCTTTTCCATATAAACTTCTTGGGATAAAGAGGCTTTAAAGCCACTTTCCTAAATAGAAAAATAACTTAGCAGCTGCATAAAGGCTTGCAAAATAAATAATGGGAACAAAACTTAAACTGGATTAAAACAAGCACATAAAGGACCAAAACTTCTGAGCCAGTGATTGTCTAGGAACAGGTGTGGGGTTAAGCCAAGGAAAACCACAGCAATAATTCTTGGTGAAAAGACTTAGTCAACATTAGGGAACCACACAGTTAATCTTCCAAATGGATCCTTCTTCCAAACTAGTGCAAGGAGCCAGAAAGCTTCAATATGAATAAACTTCCATATAGCACTTTGATGTGAGACGTGCAAAAGAGCAGCAGTGAAGGAAGAAGTCTGACAGCTCTTCAGGCAGTGTACTGTGGCCAGCAGAATTAATGTCAAATGAAATATAAACCCAGGCAACTACTTATACAGCTCAGAGAGGAATGAAGAACTCTTTTCCTCCTTTATTTAAAGACACCTATGAAATAGCTTTTGAAATTATATTATTTTAATTTATGTAACATAAAAGTGACCAAAATGAAAAGCCCATCATTTTGTTTAGCATTAATTATATTATTTACTCATTTAATATTTATTGAGCATTCACTATATAATAGTAATTGTCACCAAGCATACAAAAAATGAGTAGCATACACTCCCTGCCCTCTAGGGCATTACAATCACATGACTGAAGGGATATGAAAGCTAATGATTAGCTACATCACAAGGTCCATAAGAAAGGTAAAGAGAGGCATCATGAAAACACAGAAAAGGGAGCACTTGGCATTGCCCAGAGACATCAAGAAGGGCTTCTGGTGAGGGGAAGACATATAAACTGAGGCTTAAAGGCTAAATGGAAATTTTCTAGTTGAATAGGAGGATGTTGAGATGCGTAAGGCATGGCAGGTACTCCATAACACTGGCAATATTTGCACTCATGCTCACAAACTGTTACTGCTAGCAGATATTTTAATTATGATTGAACTAAGAAGAAAAAGCCAGACATGGAATTAATTCATAAAAGGGTACAGAGACCAGTCCCTCCCATCAGGAAACTTGCACAATACTCTTAGATAGCCTCATCCACCAGAGGGCAGACAGCAGAAGCAAGAAGAACTACAATCATGCAGCCTGTGGAACAAAAACCACATTCACAGAAAGATAGACAAGATGAAAAGTCAGAGGGCTATGTACCAGATGAAAGAACAAGATAACCCCAGAAAAACAACTAAATGAAGTGGACATAGGCAACCTTCCAGAAAAAGAATTCAGAATAATGATAGTGAAGATGATCCAGGACATTGGAAAAAGAGTGGAGGCAAAGATCCAGGAGATGCAAGAAATGTTTAACAAATATCTAGAAGAGTTAAAGAACAAACAGAGATGAACAATACAGTAACTGAAATGAAAAATACACTAGAAGGAATCAATAGCAGAATAACTGAGGCAGAAGAATGGATAAGTGACCTAGAAGACAGAATGGTGGAATTCACTGCTGCAGAACAGAATAAAGAAAAGAGAATGAAAAGAAATGAAGACAGCCTAAGAGACCTCTGAGACAACATTAAATGCAACAACATTCACATTATAGGGGTCCCAGAAGGTGAAGAGAGAGAGAAAGGACCCAAGAAAATATTTGAAGTGATTATAGTAGAAAACTTCCCTAACATGTGAAAGGAAATAGCCACCCAAGTCCAGGAAGCTCAGTGAGTCCCATACAAGATAAACCCAAGGAGAAACATGCCGAGACACACAGTAATCAAATTGGCAAAAATTAAAGACAAAGAAAAGTTATTAAAAGCAGCAAGGGAAAAACGACAACATACAAGGGAACTCCCATAAGGTTAACAGCTGATTTCTCAGCAGAAACTCTGCAAGCCTGAAGGGAGTGGCATGATATACTTAAAGTGATGAAAGGGAAGAACCTACAACCAAGATTACTCTACCCAGCAAGGATCTCATTCAGATTCGATGGAGAAATCAAAAGCTTTACAGACAAGCAAAAGCTAAGAGAACTCAGCACCACCAAACCATCTCTACAACAAATGCTAAACGAACTTCCCTAAGTGGGAAACACAAGAGAAGAAAAGGACCTACAAAAACAAACCCAAAACAATTAAGCAAATGGTCATAGGAACCTGCATATCGATAATTACCTTAAACGTGAATGGATTAAATGCTCCAAGCAAAAGACACAGGCTTGCTGAATGGATACAAAAACATGACCCATATATATGCTATCTACAAGAGACCCAGTTCGGACCTAGGGACACATACAGACTGAAAGTGAAGAGATGGAAAAAGATATTCCATACAAATGGAAATCAAAAGAAAGCTGGAGTAGCAATACTCATATCAGATAAAATAGACTTTAAAATAAAGAATGTTACAAGAGACAAGGAAGGACACTACATAATGATCAAGGGATCAATCGAAGAAGAAGATGTAACAATTATAAATATATATGCACCCAACATGGGAGCACCTCAATACATAAGGCAACTGCTAACAGCTATAAAAGAGGAAATCGACAGTAACACAATAATACTGGGTGACTTTAGCAACTCACTTACAGCAATGGACAGATCATCCAAAATGAAAATAAATAAGGAAACAAAAGCTTTAAATGACACAATAGACCAGATAGATTTAATTGATATTTATAGGACATTCCATCCAAGAACAGCAGATTACACTTTCTTCTCAAGTGCGTACAGAACATTCTCCAGGATAGATCACATCTTGGGTCACAAATCAACCCTCAGTAAATTTAAGAAAATTGAAATCATATCAAGCATCTTTTCTGACCACAATGCCATGAGATTAGAAATGAATTACAGGGAAAAAAACGTAAAAAACACAAACACATGGAGGCTAAACAATATGTTACTAAATAACCAAGGGATCACTGAAGAAATCAAAGAGGAAATCAAAAAATACCTAGAGACAAATGACAAAGAAAACACAACGATCCAAAACCTATGGGATGAAGCAAAAGCAGTTCTAAGAGGGAAGTTTATAGCTATACAAGCCTACCTCAAGTAAGAAGAAAAATCTCAAATAAACAATCTAACCTTACACCTAAAGGAACTAGAGAAAGAAGAACAAACAAAACCCAAAGTTAGCAGAAGGAAAGAAATCATAAAGATCAGAGCAGAAATAAATGAAATAGAAACAAAGAAAACAATAGCAAAGATCAATTAAACCAAAAGCTGGGACTTTGAGAAGATAAAATTGATAAACCATTAGCCAGACTAATCAAGAAAAAGAGGGAGAGGACTCAAATCAATAAAATTAGAAATGAGAAAGAGAAGTTACAACAGAAACAGCAGAAATACAAAGCATCCTAACATATTACTACAAGCAACTCTGCCAATAAAATGGACAACCTGAAAGAAATGGACAAATTCTTAGAAAGGTATAACCTTCCAAGACTGAACCAGGAAGAAAGAGAAAATATGAACCAACCAATCACAAGTAATGAAATTGAAACTGTGATTAAAAATCTTCCAACAGGGCTTCCCTGGTGGCGCAGTGGTTGAGAGTCTGCCTGCTGATGCAGGAGACACGGGTTTGTGCCCTGGTCTGGGAAGATCTCACATGCCATGGAGCGGCTGGGCCCGTGAGCCATGGCCGCTGAGCCTGCACGTCCGGAGCCTGTGCTCCGCAACGGGACAGGCCACAACAGTGAGAGGCCCGCCTATCGCAAAAAAAAAAAAAAAAAAAAACCTCCAACAAACAAAAGTCCAGGACCAGATGGCTTAACAGGTGAATTCTATCAAACATTTAGAAAAGAGCTAACACCCATCCTTCTCAAACTCTTCCAAAAAATTGTGGAGAAGGAACACTCTCAAACTCATTCTATGAGGCCACCATCACCCTGATACCAAAATCAGACAAAGATACTACAAGAAAAGAAAATTACAGACCAATATCACTGATGAATATAGATGCAAAAAGCCTCAACAAAATACTAGCAAACAGAATCCAGCAACACATTAAAAGGATTATGCACCAAGATCAAGTGGGATTTATCCCAGGGATGCAAGGATTCTTCAATATATGCAAATCAATCAATGTGATACACCATATTAACAAATTGAAGAATAAAAACCATATGGCCATCTAAATAGTTGCATAAAAAGCTTCTGACAAAATTCAACACCCATTTATGATAAAAACTCTCCAGAAAGTGGGCATAGAGGGAACCTACCTCAACATAATAAAGGCCATATACAACAAATCCATAGCAAACATCATTTTCAATGGTGAAAAACTGAAAGCATTCCCTCTAAGATCAGGAGTAAGACAAGGATGTCCACTCTCACAACTATTATTCAACATAGTTTTGGAAGTCCTAGCCATGGCAATCAGAGAAGAAAAAGAAATAAAAGAATACAAATTGGAAAAGAAGAAGTAAAACTGCCACTGTTTGCAGATGGCATGATACCATACATAGAGAATCCTAAAGATGCCACCAGAAAACTACTAGAGCTAATCAATGAATTTGGTAAAGTTGCAGGATACAAAATTAATGCACAGAAATCTCTTGCATTCCTATACAATAATGATGAAAAATCTAAAAGAGAAATTAAGGAAACACTCCCATTTGCCATTGCAACAATAAGAATAAAATACCTAGGAATAAACCTACCTAGGAAGACAAAAGACCTGTATGCAGAAAACTATAAGGCACTGATGAAAGAAATTAAAGATGATACCAACAGATGGAGAGATATACCATGTTCTTGGACTGGAAGAATCAATATTGTGAAAATGACTATACTACCCAAAGCAATCTACAGATTCAATGCAATCCCTATCAAATTACCAATGGCATTTTTTACGGAACTAGAACAAAAAATCTTAAAATTTGCACAGAAACACAAAGACCCCGAATAGCCAAAGCAGTCTTGAGGGAAAAAAACAGAGCTGGACGAATCAGACTCCCTGACTTCAGACTATATTACAAAGCTACAGTAAAGAAGACAATATGGTACTGGCACAAAAACAGAAACATAGATCAATGGAACAAGATAGAAAACCCATAGATATACCCATGCACCTTGGGTCAACTAATCTATGACAAAGGAGGCAAGCATATACAATGGAGAAAAGACAGTCTCTTCAATAAGTGGTGCTGGGAAAACTGGACAGCCACATGTAAAAGAATGAAATTTGAACACTCCCTAACACCATACACAAAAATAAACTCAAAATGGATTAGAGACCTAAATGTAAGACTGGACACTATAAAACTCTTAGAGGAAAACATAGGAAGAACAGTCTTTGATGTAAATCACAGCAATATCTTTTTGGATCCACCTCATAGAGAAATGGAAATAAAAACAAAAATAAACAAATGGGACCTAATGAAACTTCAAAGCTTTTGCACAGCAAAGGAAACCATAAACAAGACAAAAAGACAACCCTCAGAATGGGAGAAAATATTTGCAAACGAATCAACGGACAAAAGATTAATCTCCAAAATATATAAACAGCTCATGCAGCTCAATATTAAAAAAACAAACAACCCAATCCAAAAATGGGCAGAAGACCTAAATAGACATTTCTCCAAAGAAGACATACAGATGGTCAAGAAGCACATGAAAAGCTGCTCAACATCACTAATTATTAGAGAAATGCAAATCAAAACTACAATGAGGTATCACCTCACACCAATTAGAATGGGCATCATCAGAAAATCTACAAACAACAAATGCTGTAGAGAGAGTGGAGAAAAGGGAACCCTCTTGCACTGTTGGTGGGAATGTAAATTGATACAGCCACTATGGAGAACAGTATGGAGGTTCCTTAAAGAAAACTAAACATAGAATTACCATATGATCCAGCAATCCCGCTACTGGGCATATACCCAGAGAAAAACGTAATTCAAAAAGACACATGCACCCCAATGTTCATTGCAGCACTATTTATAATAGCCAGGTCATGGAAGCAACCTAAATGCCCATCGACAGACGAAAGGATAAAGAAGAAGTGCTACATATATACAATGGAATATTACTCAGCCATAAAAAGGGATGAAATTGGGTCATTTATTGAGACATAGATGGATCTAGAGACTGTCATACAGAGTGAAGTAAGTCAGAAAGAGAAAAACAAATATTGTATATTAACGCATACATGTGGAACCTAGAAAAATGGTACAGATGAACCGGTTTGCAGGGCAGAAATTGAGACACAGATGTAGAGAATAAACGTATGGACACCAAGGGGGAAAAGCGGTGGGGTGGTGGTGGTGGTGTGATGAATTGGGTGATTGGGATTGACATGTATACACTGATGTGTATAAAATTGATGACTAATGAGAACCTGCTGTATAAAAAAAAACTTAAATTAATTTAAAAATTAAAAAAAGACTGACACACAAACACACAAAGAAAAAAACAAAAGAAACAAAAAATGTCAATCTCCTAAAAAAATAATAAAATAAAATAAAAGGGTACAGTCATGCCACATGAAGACCAGATAACTACAGAGTAAGCTATAGGAACGACAGTTTCACAATAGTTCAAATAGAGAAATGTAATAAGAGAATAAAGTCATCATACATCACATGGCAAAATGGGCACTTAAATCTCAAAGCTGCACCATTGAAGTCAGAGCCATGTTCACATTACTAGTGATAATTCAGTTTTATCAAAAACTTCCAACACATTGAATTAATGTTCTTAATTTGATCTCATGTAATGTTATGGCTCTAAATACAATCTATAGGCTGTATCTCCAAAGATTTTATCATACCCTAGGTTTCTCCTCTGATTTCCAGTTTGGTATATGCCCAGTAGGCATCTCAAACATTTCCAAATAACAATTCTTATTCTCCTCTCTACCTTTATTCCTCCAATCTGCTCTTCCCCTAGACTTCTCCATTTCAGTGAATGCCAATTCCAACTGTCTGTTTCCTCAGTCATCCAGTTACCCTAGAGACCTCTCTTTCACACACCTCATTCATTCCATCAGCAAATTTTCTGCTTTCCAAATATATCCAGAACCTGACATATCTCACAACCTCCCTCTGCCATGCTGGTCCAAGTTGTTGTTACTCCTTGCCTCCTAACAAGTCTCACACCTTTTCTCTTTTCACCCCTTCTGTCTATTCATCATATAATCCTCAGTGATCTATTTAAATATGTCAAGTCATATTTTCCTTCTATTCAAAACTCTCCATTAGCTTCCAATCTGTTTCAGAGTAATATATATGTATACATGTAAATATGTATGTACCTATACAGTTGACCCTTGAACAGCCCAGGGTTTAGGGGTACCAACCCTCCCTACAGTCAAGAAAATCCATGTGTAACTTAGAGCTGATCCTCCATATACACAGTTCTGCATCTGTGGACTCAACCAACCATAGATCATATAGTACTGTAGTATTTACTATTGAAAAAAATCTGTGAGAAAAAAAAAGAAACAGGAAAAAATAATTTGTATAAAAGTATGCATGCACAGTTCAAACCTGTTGTTCAAAGTTCAACTGTATATGTATATGTGTGTGTTTGTGGATATATGTGTGTGTGTGTGTGTGTGTGTGTGTGTGTGTATAATTACCTACAAGGCCCCGTGTAATCTGCTCCCACCTGCCCCTCCACACTTACCTCTCTAACCTATGTCCTACTTTCCCCCCCCCAGTAACTTTGCTCCGATGCTTCAGCCACACTGGCCTCCTTAATGTTCCTCAAACATACCAAGCAGCCTCTGGCCTCAGTGTTTATTGTTCTCTTTTCCCTCATGTCCTTTAGGTTTCAGGGAGAACTTCCCTGGCCCTATCTGAAATTTTAATGCCTTCCCTCATTCGCTATTTCCCTTCTCAGCTTTATTTAATATATATATTTTTATAATTCCTGATTTCCCACAGATTTTACTTGTTGATATATTTCTTGTCTGTCTGTTCCACGAGGGTGCAGATTTATGTCTGTCTCATTCACTGCTGTATCTCTAGTGCCTAATATCTCTAGCACACAGAAGCTGCTCAATAAACAGTGGTTAATTTTTTAAAATTATGCAGCTTTTTATTGTACACTGCATTTGACAAGACATGCAATTATAATGCATTTCCAGAATTCATTAAACAAATAGTATTTAGTGAGCATTCACACCAGAAGGGGGCAGCAAACCTTCACTAGCTCAGCAAATAGACACCACACTGGGTCAGCAATTCAGAGTGGACAGCTAATCAGATTAGGCAGTTCAAGCTGGCCCCAGAAGTCTGAGCTGAAGAGGATGAGCCAGAGAGCTGGTTAGGACTGTGTCCTCATCAAGATGCGGGAAAGAGGCAGGAAGAGAGGGAGGCAGTCTTGTCTAAGAGAATGAGATCCACACTGGGGGCCCATGGAATGAACAGATGGGTTGTTAGGGAACCTAATCAACGAATTAGGCAAATTATCCCAGCCAAGTCAGGAAACCTGTTGGTAGTGGTCACAGGGGGCACCCCTCTCAAATGACAAGCCTTTTTATCTTTGTAGCCAGAGCCAGGAGTCCAAATATACCTATCTCTAAGAAGACTGGTGGAGAATGGTGCAGGTCCAAGGTGTAGTACCTCTTCACTGAGGATCATGGTTTTTTAATCACTGAAATATTCTATATCTAGTACTTGGTTAAGTAAAATCCAAGATGGCAAGCGCTTGGGTCCAGGTAGCTACAGCAGAAAACCAGATATTGGTGCTTTGAATTATCAGAACAAGTTAAAATAATTCTAGCCACAAATGGTCAAAGACAGGTGCTTTTTCCATTATTCACTCAGACACTGTCATTTACTCCCTAAGAAACCGTCACTTCTTAGATTTATTTTTTTTTAAGTATACTCCCTTCAACCCTCAGTGTTTAATCTCTTCAAGCCCACTTCCCAGGCCCCTTTTTCCTCATTTCAATCAGCATTCTTCTTGTCTTTCTCACATGACTCACAGCTACTCCATTTAATACGGTAAACCATGGCCTCATTTGACTCTTGAGCATTTCAAATGTGATTAGTGTAAGTGAGAAACTAATTTTTACAAATTCATTCAGTTTTAATTAATTTACATTTAAAAGCTAATACTTGATTCACCTATTGGGAAATTTTAAGTATGTTTAGAATAACTTCAGTGCATGAATCTACTTTCAACTGTAAACATTATGAAATACAAACACATATATACTTCTGATAAAAATTTAGATATGAATTAAGATGTTCCTCAAGTATAAAATATACACTGGATTTTGAAGACAGCACAAAAATATATAATATATCTAATTTATAATTTTTATATTGATTGTATGTTGAAATGATAGTATTTTGGGTATAGTGGGTCAATTTGAACTATATTATAAAATTAACTTTACTCATTTTTTTTCTTTATTTAATGTGGCTGCTAGAAAAATTTAAATCACACATATATCTTAATATTTCTCTTGTGCACTCTGGTCTAGAGGCTTACTACTCAAACAGTAGTCTGTGCCTCAATAGGCAGGATGTCACCCGGGAACTTCTTGGAAATACAGAGTCAGAACATGCATCTAAAAGAATCCCTGAGCAACTTGTTTGACCATTAAAGCTTGAGATGCAGTGATCTAGACTGTGACCACCAGTGATCACTCACCCACTCTTCCTCTGTATCTCTGGCACACAGAAGCTGCTCAATCAAAGCAATTTTGCAGCTTCCCATTACACACTTGCCATTCCCCTCAAATGGCTGCCATACTAGACCCTGATCGAGCTATCTGCTAAACAGCACTGGTTTGCTGCTCTTGTCTCCCCTGGTCTTCCCTGCCCTTTAGCTACCTGTAAACTAATCCTAACTACTTTTACTCCACATATTGTAATCAGAGACTCATAGAAAGCTAGAACTAGACAATCACTAACACAAGTTCATTGCCCTGGAAGGAGAGCCTGAGACAGGGATTTCTATTCTGCTTTTTCAGGGAGTGATCTCAGAAAAAGATGAGTGAAGGAAGCAGAATTGATAGGGGGAAAAAAAACACTAAGCACGGATATAGTCTCCACTAGAGACTACTTTTACCCTGATCCTAGAGAGATGGTCTGGAGTCCAAGTTGTGCTAGAGTGTTGTTCCCACATTAAGGCAAAAGTGGCCCTTTTGCTACTTTCAAGCTAGTCAGTCATCGGCTGACACTGGGGGTCAGTGCATGGGCTTCATGCTAAGTGTCTTCCATTTTTTAATTCTTCTCTTAAATTTTTATTGGAGTATAGTTGATTTACAATGTTGTGTTAGTTTCTGCTGTACAGCAAAGTGAATCAGTTATACATATACATATATCCACTCTTTTTTAGAGTCTTTTCCCATACAGGTCATTACAGAATTGAGTAGAGTTCCCTGTGTTCACTATATTGATGATATGTTAATTGGACCTGGTAGACATGAGGCAAGTGAATAACTTGTATCTTAACATATGTGCTCCAGAGGGTGGAAGATAAACTATACAAAGATTCAGGGCCTCCCATATCCATGAAAGTTTTAGGGATCTCTCACTTTCTGACTCAGGATAAAACAACAGAATGGTTTCTGGAAGGTGCAGCTTAAGTACCATCTTGGGAATGATGCCATGTCAGGATGATGCACTGTCCTCAGAAGACAGTTTATATATTCAATCAAAGACGCCGCCAATAAGTAGAATGCGTGGTCCAGAAACCAAAGTGTTAAAGTGGAAGTCACTCCAAGCCACTATATTGTTGTTATTAACCTATATTAACCTATATTGTGACAGAGAGCAGAAGAATTAACATAGCCTTGACCATGTATGTATACAGTTGTCTATCCCCTGTGAACACAAACTGCTTCTGATCCTGCTTCTGATGTGGGCCCTCCCAAAGGACATGGACCATTGTTGGCTTTTCCATTTTTTAAAAAAATATTAGAAACTGGCAAGCATTCCCACCTCTATAAGCCTTTTGGTTTCTTCTCAACAGTTTGCCACAGCAGCTCTGGCATCTCTACGTCACTTAGTGTTGGCCATCACCCTTTCCAGATGTCCAAGAGTCATTCCAGAAATGTATTAGAATCACTCAGCACTATTGCCAAGGGTTTAAATTATGTATCACAGGGGAGTGCTTCCATATCACCAAACTGTCCCATGTCCAGACTTATATTCCTCCCCTTTTGATTCAACATCCTCAGGATTCTCAGGCATGCTGTCCTGGTTTCTACTGATAAATGTAGGCCAGGAGCTGCAGCAATTTGGACACATAACTCCTCTCCTCTCTTTACCTTACCCAGCATCTCCCCAGTCAGGATTTGCTAAGATTTGATTTTCTGCTGGCCAGTATAAGTCTAGGGAAGATTCTGAGGAGGGTGGGGATTATTATGTTAGGCACTCACCTTATTTGAAGCTTCTGCATAGTCCTTAAGCAAATAGACTGTGATATTCCAACAAGGGGAGTAGGGCAATTCTGCAGGTGCAGAGCATTGAAGGGAATGCAGGAGTTCAAGGGTCTCATGTGCATTTACCCACACACCTCCTCCCAAGACTCAAGGTCACCCTCTTAACAGGGCACTGACTTTAATGTAAGACACTTGCCAGGGTTGAGAATTCAATCTTCTCTGAAATTCTGCTACTCTTACAATTAGGTCCTGAGCCTTTCCTTCAGCATGGCATGTCCTCTGGCTGCAGGAAATAAGGGTCTCCTTGAATGTTGCCAAAGAGGCCCTCCTACCCTAACTCTTTGCTTTATATTGCTGATAAATAGATACGTGCTTTGTCATCTCTCTTAAACAAATTAATGACACATAGCAAGAACCACTCAACATCAGTCCTTATAGTTATTTCCCCGCATTGCTCAATCCCACTAGACATTACATCAGGTAGTAGATCCCTTTTCGTCTATATCCCATTCCAGTTCACCATGGTGAACTAAATAAAGTGTTAGCACCTATTCAACTGCAACATGCCAGGGACTATCAAATTCCACTTACCATAAGTGGTAGCATCCTCACTGTTATCCACCTCCAGAATAATCCAGAATGAATGAACTAACTACAGAAACCCATCCTTAGAGTCTGATCCTAAAACTACCTCCTAGACTCATAAAATGTGAGAACGCAAAGATGCCTGTCTTAATCTATTTCCCTGGGAACAGAGCCTGAGACAGAGATTCCTGTTCAAGTGATTTTGGGTGAATGATCTGAGGAGGAGAGGGAAACAAGATAAGGCTAGGGGCGGGAGGAGGGTAGAGAGGGAGCTGCTCAGGAATGTGTTCTCTGCTAGATACGCACTTCAATCTGATCCCACAGGGAAGTTCTGGAGCTCAAACTGCACCCCAGAATTGATTCCAACTTGAGGCAAGGACCACATGCCAATTAGTCATTTGTTGAGGACTGCCCCGTCCTGGTTAGGGATTTGGGGTGGTGGTGTGCATAGTCTCCCAGGCAAGGTGGCTACCATTTCCCCAAAAGTTTTCCCTTAGAGAAGAGGGCATCTGTGAGTTCTATCCATGGACACTGAAAACAGCTGAAACAAGTGGACTGACCAGTAAAGGGAATCTTTGCAGACATGAATAGCATTTAATATAAGGCCTTAAAAATTAGTTAACTCAGTATAATTAAAAATTTTTTTTGCCTTTTGTATCACATACTTCTTTAAGTCATTGAAAGTTGTGAATTCTCTCCACAGAAAAATACATATGTATAAAGATATTTATGTATACTAAAAAGAGGTTGACAGATGAGATTATTAAACCCCAAAGAGTTTATATGACTTGCCCAAAATTTTTGCTGTAAATTAGAGCAGAATGAGATGGCCAGACAACCAAAGTTCTAAACACCAAAACCTTTCGATGAAAAAAAATTTTATAATGAATTATACATACTTGATGTATTGAACCGACAAGGTATCTGAAATGTCTCTTGTTACATAAATTCACAGATATGATAAAGTCATACACGTGATCCTCAAAATTTTTTTGCATTTAAATATTGCTGCTTGCAACTTTAAAACAATCATAAATTTCTACTTAGAAGGGGGGTGTTATGCTACTGCGATTAGAGGAAAGGATAAACATTCAAATATAACCAGGGCTCAGAAGTGCCTCATCCTTACCAAAAGCACAAACCTTAATGTTTTTGCTTTCTTCTTATTAAGAATATCTAAAGTGTGAATTAAAGTTTGCAAGTTCAGAGTATTTTTAAGAATGCCTGTAAGTTTTAAATTCCCTGTCTTCTCATTAGTGATGTTTTCTATAATACAGGTACTATTATAAGACAAGGAGTCTTTGGTTTTTAAAAGTGCTTTAAATAGGCCTTATTCTGTGTTAGAATATTTTTTATAATGAAAAGCTATTGACTGCTCCTTTAAAAATAGCTTTTGGATGTCAACTTGCTACTTTGGAAGTCACTAGGGGAAAACAGAGAAAAATACAGTATATTTTTAAAGAATGACTAATTTCACTGGCAATTTGAGCCCTTTGGGGTCTTAACATTTTTAGTTTGATATTTGACCTCAGAGTATAATAGTTATCTGTTTTTCATAGATAGTATGGATTTGCAGGGGCGGGTAGCTGTGGTTTCAGAATGGTGATTTGAGACCCAGGAAAAATGGCTCTAGTTCTGGAATTTGAAATGATAAACTTTGCTCATCTAAAATTGATATGCACACATACTTAACATAGTATATTTACATGCATATTATACATACATACTCAACTCTTTTTATTTTCTGTAGCCTTCTATCCCTCAGTACACATAGTGAAAAGTGCTTGTGTTTCAAGTGTGTGGCAGGGTGAGTTTTCACACTGTGAACTTACCTGGTAAAGATTCTGGTACCCAATTCTGATGTGAGAAGAGGAGGTTTTCCCGCACCACCAAGCAATTATCAGACATCAGCTGGCCGTCTTACAATTCAACTCAGTACTGGCTCTATCTACCCAGAGGTAGCATCAGGTTCCATAGGTTAAGGGCTCAGTCCCACTGCCCTCCACTTCAGATGCCAAGAGCAAGTTGAGGCTGTTACCTGTACTTCTCACAAACAGGCTATAGATTGAAGGTTCCCACGCACCCTCCTTGGGTATAATTAATTTGCAAGAGCTGCTCACAGAACTCAGGAAACCAGGTTACCCACTATATTACTGGTTTATAACAAAGGATGTTAAAGAGTACAATGCAACAGCCAGATGAAGAGCTTCTGTCTTCATGAAGTTTAGGGCCTGGCATGGTGGCACATGGAATCAGTTTGGATCACCAATGTGGAAACTCTCCAAACATCCTCCTTTGGGGTTTTTATGAGTGTTTAATTATACAGGCCTGATTGATAAATCATTGGCCATTGGAGATTGAGTCAACCTTCAGCCCTTAGCCCCTTCAATTTTTCCATTGAGGATGCCCAAGTGTGGAATATGGTAGCAGCTCTATTTTCTTCAGTGCACTGTATTGATAGATGCTCTTGGGAAACACATTACCTGGTTTTGCAAAATGCACTTAGGAATTTCTTTGCGTTCTTTTCCACCTGTCATCTCCACCTGGTGGGCAAACAGGCACAGAACATAAGTGTAAGTTTCCATGCTGGAGGAATCCTCACTTTGTACCAGTGGCATCAACCACAGCTAAAATCTCCATGGGAAACTGCTGCCCCATCTGGAGGGGCTCTGTGTTCTCTCTTATCTTTTTTCTATAACCTTTTCTACATAAGAAAATGTACATCCTCTAAATGTGCCCATTTTATCTTTCTACCATTCATACCAGTATCCCACTATGATGACTTTGTATGATTAATAACCAAGTCATACTCCCATAGTACTGAGCTGAGGAGTAAGTAGTTGAAAAATAAGGTACTGTTTATTAAAAGGGCACATGGTAATACTTCATAAATATGTTATTCTACCTTTTATCAGAGGAAGCATTCTTTTTTCCAATACTGGAAAACAGTTAAAATCATTTAATTTACATTTTCAAATTGTGATTTTACTACACTTAGACCCAAGAGAAAGACTTTGCAGTAGGCACTAATTTATTTCATCAGTCTGCTCTTGATTATGTCTTTTGTCTCAAGTTCCTATCATGTTTGATTCTTTGGGGCAACATTTTCTATTTGATCTCTTTTAATTCCATTTATTTGTTCTTAACTCCTCCTTGGGCTCTTTCTCAATTGCAATAAAAATGCAGAAATGAGAGGTTACTGTCCTAGGAATAGACACAGCATTTATAAGCAAATTTTTCCTTTGTAACCCCTGACTTAAACTATGAGAACACCTGTAAAAAAATTAATGTGAAACCAAAAAACTTTGCCAGTCAGATTTCTAAAGGCTGAATCTAAGCTCTGACTCCATTTAAAATTAAAGCTCAAGAGAATTATTTAGAATTACATTATTTGTTAAAAAACCTTCAAATGAATGAATAAAATCAATAATCAAATAATTTAATAAGAATTTTTATTGCTGAAAACTGCCTACTTTAACATAAAACTATTGTTCACTAAATATGGCTATATTTTTCTGAGAATTGATTTATCATCCTGAGATTTAATAATTGAGCACTGAAAGATGTTGATGATAAATATTATAACCTAAATGTTGAGAACTGCCCTAAGGCAATTTGATAATTCCTAATTATTAGGTACTTTTGGTAAATAACAATAGCCTGGTTCAAAGAGATATGTAAGGACAATAAATATCTTTGTTCTTCTCTATCAAAGCCTTACAGTGGACTCTTACAATGAAAGCAAGTCTCAGACCAAAATTTGCCACAGCTGCAAATACAAGAAAACAAGTAGGAACAACAACAAAAAAAAGAGAATGGAATATCATACAGTCTTAAAAAGGAAGGACATTCTGACCCATGATTGAACATGGAGGAACCTTGAAGATGTTATGCTAAGTGAAATAAGCCAGTCACAATAGGACAAATACTGTATGATTCCATTTACATGAGGTACTTAGAGTAGACAAAATCCTAGAGACAGAAAGTAGCATGGTGATTGCAAGTGGCTGAGGGCAGGGAATAACTCTCTATTGTTTAGTGGTTACAGAGTTTCAGTTTTATAAGATGAAGAGTTCTGGAGATATATGGTGGTGGTGGTACCACATTATGAATATACTGAATACCACCAAACTGTACATTCAAGAATGGTTTACAAGGTAAATTTTATGTTATGTGTATTTTACCACAATACTAAAAAATGGGGAAGATAAAAAGGTAATTAACTTATTCTGTAAATTCAGTGACATCCCCGACCTTTGTTCTTTCAAGCACTTTGAAAGAAAGATTCACTCAAGGCAGATGCAACAATATTCTTTCTGTAGGGTTCTGCCAACCTCCTGGTAAGATCAGATGACAGACGCCTCCAAAAATGTCTAGACATGTGACACAATGGAGTCTTCAGGCATGGGATCAAGCTGTTCTCAACAGCATAGCCTCTTGGAATTGCTAGATTCTTATTTCCTATTCATGCAAGTGTAGAAGTAACCGTGAAGTTCTTTTTGCCAATCTGTATACTTTGAACACAACTGGCCACATGAATGAAGAATCATTTCTAACATCCATATACTAATTATCAAATCTCTTGGTGTGGATCAATGATAAAGCTAGTCGTTCTGGTTAGTCTTTCAAATACTAGCTAAACACCTCTGGGATATGGATTCCTTATTAATTATTTCAATCACTAGCAAGTTATCCTGGAGTGTAAATTAAAACTAATACACATATATATCACACTATTTCTCTACCTGCAGATTAATAGCCCTTACTGTTACTGGATTACCCTTCATTGATTCTTTTCAAATAACATATAGGTTATTATGTAAGCATTTTAAGGGCAGAAAATGTCTATCTTCCTTACAACCTCTCCAACTAATTCATCCCCTCCACCCCTCTTATTTTCCCAACTTTCTTGTTTTCCCCTCCAGCCTGATCTTTCAGTGTTTCAGGGAAGGACTTCTATGTTAAGCCCAATTTTATGTCGATCCCATTACTATTCTCTTCACTGGGGTGGAACTGGGACACTTAGAAAATAGGCTGATTTTCCTTCTATGTGGAAGGAATGAGACAAAGTTGTAAATATCCAACAATAAAAATATTTATTATGTATTTCATTAAAAATTCATCATAAATTTACAATCTCCCACTACCCTAGGAGAACGGTCCTTGGTACCTGGAGGGTCCTTTGCTGGTGAGCTCTGTGAGGTATGAAAGTTTAGAGGTAGAAATTAGAAAAATGCTAAGTTGCTCTGAAGAAGGAAAAGAGAGAGAGAGAGAGAAAGAGGAGATTGAAATACCTAAGCAAAGAAGGGCTAGGAGGACAGCAATCGGGGGAGCTGAGCTGAGACCTGTGAGGTGGAGAGGGCAGAAAGAGGAATCTGGTGATTGTGCAGCCAGGAGCAAAGACTCAGGAAGGGACAGCCAAGTGAGATTTTAAAAGTGATATGCCATGTGAGGTGCAACATGATCCTTCTGGGATCCACAAAACTACAAAGATTGCAATGTGCTTACTTTGGTTGAATTTCTTGTGGCAACAGAGACAAGAGCTGACTGAGAAGAAGAGGGACAGCTGACCTGTAGGTTATATAAAAATGCCGAAGATGCCTTAGAACCCACCTCTGAGTATGAGGGGCTGAGACTTGGTACACTGTATAGAACAGTGGAGGAGATGGAGCCATGCTCTGCATACACCAGCGATAGAGCAGCTGGCTATTCCTGCTACTTTCATACTAGGTACTAGAGAAGACACACTATAAATCAATACTAGGAGTTTCCTAGCTTTGCCAAAGAGCAATAAACACATAGCATTGGTGCACAACATTCTCCCATTAGTCCTTTTGCAAGTAAACATTTAAAGCATTTGGTACCTTAAAAATTTGTTATTTCTTCATTTTTATCTACTTTTTCAGCTACCCAGTTGTATCTTCTAGGTCTATCCCACTAAAAGTACACAGCAGATGAGAGGGTGTGGAGAAAAGGGAACCCTCTTGCACTGTTGGTGGGAATGTAAATTGATACAGCCACTATGGAGAACAGTATGGAGGTTCCTTAAAAAACTAAAAATAGAGCAACCATGTGACCCAGCAATCCCACTACTGGGCATACACATGGAGAAAACCATAATTCAAAAAGAGACATGTACCACAATGTTCATTGCAGCACTATTAACAATAGCCAGGACATGTCCATCAACAGAGGAATGGATAAAGATGTGGTACATATATACAATGGAATATTACTCAGCCATAAAAAGGGTCATTTGTAGAGACATGGATGGACCTAGAGACTGTCATACAGAGTGAAGTAATTCAGAAAGATAAAAACAAATATGGTATGTTAACGCATATATGTGGAATCTGAAAAAATTGGTATAGACAATCCTATTTACAAAGCAGAAATAGAGACACAGACGTAGAGAAGGGGGGGGGCGTGGGATGAATTGGGAGATTGCAATCGACATTTATATACTATTGATACTATGTATAAAATAGATAACTAATGAGAACCTACTGTATAGCACAGGGAGCTCTACTCAGTGCTCTGTGGTGACCTAAATGGGAAGGAAATCCAAAAAGTAAGGAATATATGTATACGTATAGCTGATTCACTTTGCTGTACAGTAGAAATGAACACAACATTGTAAAGCAACTGTACTCCAATAAAAATTTAAAAAACAAAAGGTACACAGCAGAAATAGGAAAGGCACATATACCAAGAAGAAAGAGAATAGGAAGGCATAATAAGCGTGGCCAAAAATATAAAATATATGCTAATAGTTCAGAGAGCAGCCACAGCTTAGAACATGTTGTGCCAAATCATAGTCAGGATCTATTTATGATTCCAGGTTTCCAAACCAAGCGCCTGACTAGGATTTAGCAGTGTCCACTTTAATGGTCACCAATTCGGACAAATATATGGAAAGCATATTACCAAATTTAAGAGAGCTCAGCAGTAAAAACAGTTAATAATACTCTAAATAATAGAATCAAGATTTTTGAAATATTGGTAGATTTGTATCATTAAACATAACCAACGTGATAGTTATCAGCTATATGGATTGCCAGTTACACAGAGACTTGTCTTTTGAGCTCTAGACTCATACTTCCATCTGCCTAGTTGACCTCTCTTCTTGGATATCTTATGGAGATCTTAGGTTTTATATATTCCAAACCAAATTCTTACTCTTCTTCTCTAAAGCATGTTTCTCTTCCAATATTGTCTATATAATTTTAGTGCTACTTCCATCCACCCAATTATGCAAACAAGAAATATAGTACAGTCGTCATGGACACCAACTTCCCCTCAAAATCTCTCAAATATGAAGATTATTCTGTTTCTACCCATAATCCCAACATTTCTCAGTGGCCTCCTAATTGGTCTTCTTGGATCTATTCTTAACTCCTTCCAATTCATCCTCCACACTATGGCTAGATTAATATTTTCAAAACACAAATCTGAGCAATTCAGCCAGTTGCTTGAGCTCCTCAATGGATTCTCACTGCTCTGGCAACAAAGAACAAAATATTTTTCATATCCCGTGAAGCCCTGCATGATATAACCCTTTTTTATCTTGCTAGCCTCTTTTTACATGACACTCTTACTCCCTGGCTGTATACCAGTCCCAAGAGCTTCTTTCTGAACTGACAATTTTTTTTTTTTTTTTTTTTTTTTTTTTTTTGTGGTACGCGGGCCTCTCACTGTTGCAGCCCCTCCAATTGCGGAGCACAGGCTCTGGACGCGCAGGCTCAGTGGCCATGGTTCACGGACCCAGCCGCTCTGCAGCATGGGGGATCTTTCTGGACTGGGGCACGAATCCGTGTCCCCTGCATCGGCAGGCGGACTCTCAACCACTGCGCCACCAGGGAAGCCCTGAACTGACAATTGACAGAGCTTAGCACAGACTTATTTGTGTGATTATTTAACTGTCTCCTATACTAGGCTGAAGCTTCCAGAAGGGTAGAAACGAGTCTTGTTTCATTTACCATTGAATTCCCAGTATGCGGCACAAGATTTGACACATAGTAGGTACCTATCAAGTATTTGTTTAAGGGCAAAAAGATAAAAGTTAATGGAAATACATGTTAAAATTCTGTATTTTGTTCCAAAATCTTAATGAATCAGAAGAATTGGATTTGAATTTATGACAAGTTCAGTATAAACAGAGTATAACTGCCACGAGAAAACTACTACAATCTTTGATTACACTAATGGACATATAATGTAATGGTCAAGGGACGTGAAAGCTCCTCTGTGCTCTGCACTGCCAGACTGTGTCTGTAGCAATATGCCTTTGTACTTGCTGCTCCTGCAATACTCGTGTCTTCATGTCTCCACATGGCTTACCCTTATCTCTTTCATATATTTGCTCAAATATCCCTGCATCAGTCAGGGTTCCAACAGGAAATAGCATACTTGAAATAGGATAATGTCAAAGAAGTCTTATGAACAAAGGGACTATTTTCAAAGGTGTGGATATAAAGAAACCACAAAGGATAGTGCAGTAACCTAGAGCTCACCATCCCTAGGCCTAAAGGGACAAGAAAGGGAGTGGTTACTGAAAACAGAAGGAGAGAGAATCCTTGAGAGGAGCCAGACTTCTAATAGAGGGACACAGTCAACCTGAGAGTCCTCACTAAGTGACGACCAAGGAATAAATATCTTGACCTCACTCTCCTCCCTCCCTCCAATATCTTACTAGGATCCCCAATGGTTAACCCAAACGGAAAGCCAGGTGGCAGGGGAACTGCTGATCTACTCTACAGGTCAGCCTCCTGAGATGGAGAATAGGTGGGATAAGAAAAGAGAGCAGATCTAGAGGGGTGACCAAAAGATAATGGGCACAGTCACCTTCCTGGTGACTCCCTGATCACTATTTTACATTGCAACCCCACCTCCACCCTCCAAAGGTCCTATTTCCCTTCCCTGCTTTGGTGTTTTTCCACAGCACATATTACTTTCTAACATACTGTATGTTTTACTTTCTTATTTGTTGTTTTTCCCATTAAGAATATAAGCTCCACAGGGTAAGGACTTTTATCTGTTTTGTTCACTGCTGTATCCTACCCTTAGAGATAGGCCATGTGATAGATGCTCAATAAAAACGTCTTGAGTGAATGAAAGCACTAAGTCCTGTGTTCTCATTTTTAAGTTGCGTGCATTCTTAAGGGGGACATCAAATATTAGAAGAGAACACTAGGATAGTGAAGGGTGTGGTCTGCATGTGCCATAAATGGTTGAAAGGTCTGATCACACTTGGCCTAAAAAAGATATGACAAAGGATTGACTTCAAATCTGTAGAGGGCTAACCTTTGAAGGTTAGCCCTATGAAAACAGACTTATTCTATTAATATGTTACATAAGAGGACAGAATTAAGGGCACTGGATGAAATGTTATTAAGCAAGAAGAGTTCAGGTCAACATAATGAAACTATTTGATTAATTAGAGCTGTCTACTGACAAGACAAGGAAAATATTGCCTCCTTCAGAAGTAAATTGCTCATCATTGGAAGAGCCCTATCCTAACTGAATGGCTATCTTCTAGGATATTTTGGAACTGATTGCTAAATTGGATGGAAAGTTGAACTAAATTTCCCATATAAATGCACCAAATACATGTTTTGATTGAATAACTGAATGCTTATACAAAATGCTTTGTATTTGACAAAAGTCAAGGTCAAAATAAAATATTACCGTCACAGGATGAATTTCTGGGATATCAAAATAAAGCTGAAGTTTTATTTTAAAATATTACTGTAATATTGGTATTAAATTATAGTAGCTATTTTAAAAGTCTGGCATTATAATATGATCATTAATCATCACTTTGCACCATAGCTACTAGATTGCTTATATGGTAACTGCACTGCATGTTTGTGATACTAAGCGTTCACCTTCACTTGAGGTTGGTGGAGATGCAAGATATGTTTTGGCTGGTTCTGCCAATACTGGATACTGCAGTTATATTATTAATCTTTCCTTCCTCTCTAATAATAACCAACCAAGGTTATCCTCTCTTAACTTTCCTAACTTATCCTCTGTTAACTCTCGGAACTCCAAGATTCTGTTACTAGTGATGGATGCAATTTCAATGATAAACCCAAACACTGAAGCCTCATGCCCTGACTGAGCAAAACACTTTCTGAAGCAGACTTAATTTACTTGCTCTTACTTTAAAAAAATGTTTTCTCTCTTTCATGTGCCCATTGCGTCACACAATCACTTCAGAGAATTTTTTCCTTAAACCTTGGATCTAGTAACATATCAAAATAGTAATATGATTGGTTTTTAAAATTTATAAAGTCTCTATATTATCAGAAATGACACTCTAGTCAGTATTTGGCTTTTTGGCCCTCCAAAGACTGAGGCCAAAGTTAAAGATGAATTCTTCCTCAAGACTGACTATATAAGACAGGCCTGAACTTCCATGCATCCTTGGTTTTTTAGGGTGCCTTCCAGTCCTAAAATTCTATGATTCTGTTATTTTACAGATAAGGAAACTGAGGTTCAGGCAGGTTAAGTCATTTGACCAAAACTAGCACATAGTTAATGAGAGAGACAGGTTTGGGTCTTTCACCAGAGTGGCTTTCATTTGTTCCATTATGCGTATTGCAAAGGATAAAACTGTTAAATATATAGTTAAAATGTCTACTATCAGGGACGCAATGTGTCTAGAACTTTGCCCTCTAACTGTGTCAAAGCAAATCAAACTATAATCTTTTTTTTTTTTTTGAAGAATTAGAGACGTGGCCTTCTTTACTTGGTACCTACACTGAAGTTAGCAAATGAAGCTATTGGATTGCAAACTTGTGATCCTTTCAGTAAAGGACAGAAGTGACAGCCACTCTGGTTATTAAAGGATATGGGACAGAGATATACATGAAATAATATGTACCAGTGTGAATGATGCTATTTTGGTAAATTTGTAAATTTTATGTCCACAATGCCCAAGGCCATAAACTTAAATATTAAAGCACACTGCAGGTTCGACCTTTTGCAGGGAAAGCAATAGGCTGACAGATTGAGACCTTGCTGCTGCCAGAGAGTGAGCTAGAGTGAGAAGTGTCACAATATTTCAGAGATTATATTTGCCTAGATTACTTTGGGAAGACAGCACATATGAATCACGTTTTTTTAATTCTCTGCTCTTTCTTTTTATTACTCCCTGATAAATAACAATTGCTTCCATAAACCAATTTCATTTAAATTGTTAAACCAAACAACTAACATTTGGAACAGGTCCCATAACAACATTTGAAGATGGAAGGTGTATGTAACCTTTTGACTAGTAATATTTTCAATGTTAGATAAGTGAATTGGTTACACAAGAGTGCTTTGAATTATTAATTTAGAAAAGACAACTCTAAGGTGAGGGGCAGCAGACTCAAATTGATTAGGAAATTACTTCAATAATCTGGAAGGAACTACTTTAATGAAAGTTAGTGTTAAAATGTGTATCCTTCTAATTAGGTTAGAAGTTAATGTGAACTCTACCTAATGGTTACTGTAGTAGCTATCTAAATTGTAAAACAGTTCCTTATTTTAAAAATGACATATTTAAATAATTTTATTCTTTACAAGACACTGTCACCTATTGTTCTCATTTGATAATTTTCTTTGATAATCACAACAATTAAGACATACCATTTAAGGTAAACCATTTTTATAGTTGAGGAAACTTGGAGTTAAAGTAATAACTTGCCTAAGGTCATGTAGTTGAAAAATCATGAATCTCAAATCTTTGACATTTTCACAATATCATGATTTTCTTTGAAAGATTTTTCCTCTTAGGTGTTTTAAGAATTGGAAAATAATCATAACTGGTAGAAAAAATTCTGGCTTGATTTTATTAATACTAATATTAATTTATTCATTATATATTTATTATGACATAATATTTATATATTTTAATTATTATGTAACCATATTAAAGATACGTATAACTAATAACTAATATAATAAACTCCTGATTTACTGCCACTAGAGTGGTTTGAATGGAATTACATTCCATTCCAATAGTAATAAAATATAAATTAGCATGCATTGGTTAATTTCAATTACAAAATTAGATTTCTTCAGCTTTTTCGGATTTGATTTGACCTCAGTTCAATTTGGAATATGTCCACTTAGCCTTACACATCTTGAAGAGAGAGAATTAAAAGTAAAACTAAACAATTACCTTTTCCTGAGGTCTCTTTCCATCTCCATCCCTATTACCTACAAATCTCTAGGAGCATTGCCTTTCTCAATAATTTTAGCACTAGGTTCATAACTTCACTAGTGCAGGAACATTCAGCTACATAGGTCTTACTTTGCCAATACCTTTCTGGCCTTATTGCCTCTCTGCCCAACCTGGCTCCATGGATTGCCATTTCTTCAGTTCTTTTATGACACCTTCATTCCTTTGGCTCTTCTCCTTTAGCCATGTTCACTTTCCCAAGCCTGAACCTTATGTAAATCACATCATTGTACTGTCTTCTTTTTTTTCTTCCTGGGATGCTGAACATTTTGAATAAGGTCACAAAACCTACATACAGATTTCTACCATCATTCAAGCCTCAGCTGGGCTCTCTCTGATGTTCAGTAATCTTTCATTCTGTGTTTAATTAACTACACTCACCACTTATAATGTATATCTTTTATTTTTGCCTGACCAAATATCTATTTCCATGTTCTGATAACAGCACCCAATATTCCTTTGAGGAACTACGCCTCTGCCACTTTCAGACTATGTGGTCTGAGTAAAGAGGTTGATTCCCCTGAACACCAACATCCCAACACACACACATACACACACACACACACACACACACACACACAGAGTTTTATGGGTGATCAAATAATACTGAACTGGCCAACCTGCTAGTTATCTCCTTTTAGTGACAGTAATTGATGGGGATGGGCATGCCATCCAGGTCTATATACTGAGACTCAGTTCCAGAAATTTGCTGCAACTATTGGGAAAGAAGTATTCTTTTTCCATTGTGGTTGCTAACTTGGTTGAATTTACTCCTAGAGTTCCTGGTGGCCAATCTTGTCATGACATAGACTGATCTTGCCTAAAAATAAAGCCAACACAGAGCCAAAAATAGAGGGAAAAGATGGAGATATTTTGTCCATGGCATCATTTGATCACTTAGATCCAAAGGTACATAAAACTATAATAGCCTTATTCTTATGAAATAATGAATACTTTCCTTGGGCCAACTAGAGTTGGAGTTCTGTCATTTCACTGAAATGAGTCCTAACTAATTATTACTCTATAGAAACTATTTTCTTAAAGGTTGTCAATAATACTAACAACAGCTAATATTTATTGAGTATTTACTATGTGCCAGATATTTTCAGCACTTTTCATGGATAAAAGCATTAAAACCTCTTAACTCTATAGTGTTATTATTATAATCTTCTATTTACAGATGAAGAAACTGAGGCACAGCAAGAAAGAAACTTGTCCTAAGGTTTTATGATTATAAACAGTAGAGCTGGGATTCAAGCCAGGGCACTACGATTCCAGAGCCCCACACCTGAGCTATTATTCTATGTTGCCTCATGGGTCAGCAAACCCTGTAACTTTTCCTCAACCTGAGACTCTTTGCCACATTTGACACTATCTATTTTCTTCACACTCTCATGCAAAGCAAAGGCTTTTAGATTAGATTGGGCCTACCTGGATAATCCAGGATAACCTCCATATTTGTGTTCATAACTCTAATTATATCAGCAAAGTCTCTTTTACTATGCAATGCAATATATTCACAGATTCCAGGGATTAGGACGTGGACATATTTTGGTGGCCATTCCACCTACCACAGTTTTCTTGGGTGTAACCTTCACCTCTCTCTTCTATTAGACCCCCTACCTCACCTCTTTGTAGTGGTAGAGCATATTTTCCAATTGTTTTCTGAGAAAAAATGCATGAAAACAATATTTAAAACTTTGCATATCTGACAATGTCTTTTTTTAACCTTTATTTATTTTTATTTTTATTTATTGTTTTTAGTTTTGGCCGCACCATGCGGCATGCGGTATCTTAGTTCCCAGACCGGGGAATGAACCCATGCCCAGTGCATTGGGAGTGCAGGGTGTTAACCACTGGACCGCCAGGAAAGTCCCTTTTTAACCTTTATTAACTTCTAGATTGGAAATAATTTTCCTTCAGAATTTATCTTTTACTTATGTTTCTGTCAAAAAGTCCAATGCCATTCTGATTTCTGAATCTTCATAAATGATCTATTTTTTCCTCCCAGGACCCTGTTAAGATCTTTCTCCTAGAACCATGTGTTTTGAAATTTCATAAAAATACACTTTGACAAAGATAATTTTTATCCATTGAGCTGAGAGCTTGTATCCTATTGCCCCTCAGGGCTAAGAACTATTGTCCTGGTTTTCTTCAATAATTCTTTCTTCTGTTTGCTTTATTTACTATTAGATATTTGACCTTTCCTTGCCTAATTGCCATGGTTAGAACCTGCAGTACAATGTTGAAGAAAAGTAGCAAGAGTGGGACCTCCTTTGTCTTACCCTGATCTTAGGTAAAAGTATTCATTCTTTTACCATGAAGTATGATGTTAACTTCAGGTTTTCAAAATAGATGTCCTTTATCAGATTGAGGATGTTCTCTTCTATTCCTAGTTTGTTGGGTGTTTTTAATCATGAAAAAGTGCTAGATTTTTTCGAGTGCTTTTTCTTCATCTATTGAGATGATCCTGTAGTTTTTGTCCTTTATTTTATTAAGAGTGTATTACATTGATAGTTCTTTTTATTGAACCAACCTTGCATTCCTTAGACAAATCCCTCTTGGTCATGTTGTAAAATGCTTTTTCTACATTGCTGGAATTGGTTTGCTAGTTTTTTGTTGTGGATTTTTGTATCAATATTAATAAAGTCTGTAGTTTTCTTTTCCTGTGATGTTTTTGTTTGGTATTGTTTCTGTTGTTGATTTCATCGGATTTTCAGGTGGGAAATCATTGCATATCACCTTAGTCTTGGAACAAGGCTCTAAATAAGCCAGTCAGGTAAATGGAAATGTCTATATCTAGCAGAGAAAGCTGTACAGTCCTTTGAGGTCCCCCCACCCAGCTTCGTTCCCCTTCCTCAAGCCAACTAATAAAACTTGCTTTTTTATATTCCAAACCTTATTTATACTCTTTTGATCATCTATTTTCATTGCTCTGAATCCAGAGTTCACGACGTGCTGACAAGTCCACATTTACTCAAAGCAGCCCCCTGACTAAGCGCTTTTGATTTACCGCGGGTCATGAACTCACCTACCAACTGTAATTTGTCAAGAGTGGAAACAAAAACACTTTAGTAGTTAATCCCAGTTGCACTTGGATGGAACTTTAGGCATAAGAAGGTAAGCAACTAGGACAGTGACATCAGAAGGGAAAAGTAAACTCAGATAGTGGCGCTGCCTTAGGAAAAGTCTAGGCGTGGAGATGGGTCGGGGGATGCCAGCCGATCTGAGCAGGTAATGGGCTCAGCAGGTGGGCTCGAAGCTCTGAACTACAGGAGGGGCTGGGTGAGGCCACGAGAGAAGCAGGCAGTCGCAACTTCTTTTGCTCTGGTAAAAGGTTGACCAGAGAGCACAACTTTCCCTCGGTGCTGCCCGGCCCGGCGCAGCTGGCGCTGCTGGCAGGGCTGCTAAGGGTCGGGGCGGGGCGCCGCCCACGCGCGGCTCGGGCCGGAACCTGCTGAGGTGGGTGCGCAGAGCTGGAGGCGGCGGGGAGCGCCCGTGAGGCGAGACCGAGGCCGCGGGCTCCGGGCCGCCGGCGCAGCTCGAGCGCTTTCCGCGGGGTTTGGCTCCTGTCGCTTCCCGTCTCGCTGAACCTGCATCGCCGCCAACAGAGCCGCCGCCGCCGGAGCTGCCGCCGTGAGTCCTCAGAGCCGGGCTGCGGGCGGCCGGGCGCTCCGGGACGACGCGCGGAGAGGACGGCTCCGGGACGCGGTCGCAGGTGAGGGCCGACGGCTTGGAGCCCGGCGGGGTGCGGCCGCCCGAAGGTCTGGTCTCGGCCCGGCCCTGCCTGGCCGCGGCGGCTCGGGCCCCACGCTCGCGCAGGGAGGACGCGCAGAAGGCTGGGCTGGGCTGGCCCGGCCGCTTCCCGGCGCGGCCTCAGGTGACGCGGAGGCGGTTTAACTTTCGCACCTGAGGCTTGCGGGGCGGCGGCGGCGGCGGTGGCGGCTTCGGGGCGCGACCCGGAGGGAGGGTGGAATTACACGGGGTCTGGAAACGTGAGCCGGGCGGCGCCTGGGGCGTGCGGGGGCGTGCGGGGCGGCGGTGGGGCGCCGCGGGGCCGGTGTGGGCCGCCCTCCAGGTGGGAGTTGAGGCGCTGTGTCCGGTTTCATCTCAGAGCTTGTGGGGCGAGTCGGCACACACCCCCTCCCACGGCCCGTTCCCTTCCCACAGACCCACTTTCTTTTGTCTGGTCCATTTCGGTATCGGCGTTTCAGCTGCTTTTGTTGCAGCCTCGGGTCCGGAGTGTACAGACTTGTTGTCAGGCAGAGGTCATGGGTAAGCTCTGAAATGCAGCGGGGCGGAGGTGGGGAGAGGGTCCATAGGGTGGCGGGGATTTATTATTAGTGCCCTCATTAGCTCTAATGTGTATATCACCGAGTTCTTTTCGAGACAGTACTCAGTATTTTTGTAGCATCTAATAGTTTTAACACCTGGGAGAGCATTCATTAGTCAATTTCAAAGGAGCACTGTGTGGACAGGTTACTATTAAGTTACCCATTTTATAGACTAGACAGCTAAGGCACCCATGAGGAAAAGTGATTATTTCAAAAATAAGCAGGCAGCCCTTGTGGGAGCTGTGATTAGAGCTTATCTGACAGAGTTGTCCTCAGTCCGGTCACTCAACCTCAAACAAAATGTAGCGCTGAGTGCCCCTCTAATAGGCGTATTTTTACTTACTCATTAATTACTAAAACCTTTCTTTAAAAAAATAGAGTTGAGCCCTTTCATATTCCTGGACTAGTACCCCTAAAAGTGATACTTAAAAGACCAGAATCATTCCATTTGTTGAATAGGATCACTGGAATCGTAGTAAGGACTAAATTTGTTTGTCTTTTCATCTGTCAAACCATTAATCTCCCATATAAAAATGGGGCCACTGGGAGCCCCAGTATACCTAGTGATTATCATAGCAGAAACCCTAAATGTTTATTTAATGAATAAGTGGAATCGTGGTATGCCTGAGCAGCAAGTTTTCTTTTCTCATACAAAAGAATTAAACATTTAGAAGAATAATCATTTTAATAATTTCAATGAAAATTAACTTGTAATCATGTGCATATTATGTTGGGCTCTCTCTCCAGAGCCATCGACAATTTACCCATTTCCCTAGGGTTTGCTGTTAAATGATTTTGCCAATAGATCTTTTATTGCCGCATTTTTCTTCATTTGTTTCATTTATATATTTGGTCTTTCAAAGTGAAGATATTTTTTCTTCTAAAATTCAAGGAAAAGAGTCTTTAAAAAAAAAGCTTTTTTCCCTTGATAAAATAGACTTAATTAGGCTTTTATTAGTGTATCTGAGGATAGACACTAGCTTCTTTAATAAGTAACTCCTGTACATCAAGCAAGAATTCTTCCAGTCAAGTATGAATTAATAATCATTTTAATCCCTGTAATATTTTATGACACATCTACCTCATATAATGCCTTTTTATCAAACAGAATAAAGCTAAAAAATGTTCAGTTAAATTTTGCTAACTACATAGCACACATTTTAGGGCACAGTATGACTAGACTTAATTACTGACTCATGGAATAAACACAGTTCTCTTTCCCATGCACCATCTTCACTCAGCACTCTGGAAAAAAAAGAATGATAATCTGTCCTATCTCTCATAAAGGGATATTTGGAGAATTAATGAAGTAGTGTCTGGAAAATATTTTAAACCCCTTGGAAGAAAGCTGCTTTGTGACTTTGAAGTGTGACTATAGGGTCATGAAACACTACCCCTTCCCCCAAACTTGCTGTCAGTTATGTTTTTTTTAGAGTGGTCATTTCAGGTAGTTATTTTAGGAGGATAAATACTTGTTCCAAAAGTGCTGCTGCTATTCACAATTACTTTGAATATTTGAAAAATTTAGTTGATTTACAAGCAACATAAAAACATGATTTTAGAATCTCTTTTATAAGTACTTGTCTTTGGTTTATATTTTGTAATCAAAAACTATGTAACTCAGTTTGAACATCTCTTTTATTTGCTAAACTTGGCAGAATGATTTCTGCATGGTTGCAAAACTCAGCTCTACCTTCAAGATTTTACTGCTATTAAGGATATTTAAACAGTTACCACGAAGGCTATGTAGACAATTTTGAAAGTGTGTTTTAAAAATAGTTTTGGGACTTCCCTGGCAGTCCGGTGGTTAAGACTTCGCCTTCCAATGCAGGGGGTGCAGGTTCAATCCGTGGTCAGGGAGCTAAGATCCCACATGCCTTGGGGCCAAAAAACCAAAAAACATAAAACAGAAGCAATATTGTAACAAATTAAGTCTTTAAAAATGGTCCACATCAAAAGATCTTTTAAAAAATAGTTTTAATTAATGGCAAGATTATTAGAAGTAACCTTCCCAGAGTGACTACTCTGAAATGGGCACTGCTTACTTGTAGGTTTGTATACATTTGTAATACATATATGTATATCTATGTGTACATTTGCATATTGTTAAACATTTTGAAAGTAATAATTTGGATTGCAACCTATCAATTATTTATTCAAGTAGAATACATTAAGTAAACCACATATAATACTGGAACTGTATTAAGTTGTGGCTGTATTTCATATGAAAAATTGAACTTCACATACATGCAAGTGTAAATCTTTATAATAATTTAGAATCAAAATTTAGCTCCACATTATATGTTTTGAGTGTAATATAGCTAGGTCAAAATGGCCTCATCAAAATGCGAAATTGCTATTTTCAAAAAAATCATTAGCAAGTTGTGTGTTGGAGAGATTTTCTTGATCACACCAATTACTGGATATGTTCATTTTCTTCATTTCTGGATTGTTTGAAAATTTTGTATCTGTATTATACATATTATATATCATATAAGTGTCAGAAGTCTGTTATAACTCTATTAGCAGTTAAGGAGATATTGGCCTAGTCCTCTAAAGTCATCAAGCAGGAGTTTTATGATAAACATATGAAATCATTTCTGAGGGATCAGAAGTAGGGAATTTTCCATGCAGTCAATAGCTTGAGAACAGGGATAGTATTGTGGCTGCAAATATACCCCATTCCATTCCATTGAATAATAAATACATAATAAGGAGCATATGAAAAGAAGGGGTATTATCCTTTTGATATTCAAATGGAAAAAAGTTCCATTACTTAGCAGCCAAGTCTCTCTTTTTAAATGAGAGTAAATGGTAACTTTGAAAGAAATCACCTATTTTGATATGCAGATTACTGAAGTGACAAATAAATTACCAGCTGGCAAGCAGAAATTTTCCCCTAGCATGGCCCTTTCTAAGATGAGCAACTGTGATGGTAAACATTATCTTCTGGTTATATACAGGGGTTTGTCTCCCACGTATTAGTCCATGCCCATCTCATTCCATTGATGAATTGTACCTTGCCTCTGACCCTCACTCTAATCTCTGACCTTACTTCATCTTTAATTGCCACCTTTGGGTGGAAAGTAGTTGGTTCAGAAAGGAAGACAGCAGAGGGAAGGGATGAGAATATCTGTTTCATGTATAACATGAATTTTTTTCTCATTTTGGAAGGTTAATAGTTCATTTTTGAGGTCTCATCAGAATTCCCTGCATCAGAACAGCCCCAATAAGTAGGCAGTCCCCAATAAAATGGTGACATAAAGATGCCCACATTAAAATATCTTCTTTTGGCCCTAGTATAAAATAATGTGTACAAAAATAATATTATATTAACCAAAGCTAAGTATCTTTGGTACAGTAAACATTAACCACATAATTAACAAGGTGTTTTATTGCTTTTCTTGATTTTAGAAAATATTTGAGGAAATGACTTGAATGGTGAGCCTTTTACAAAATGTAGCTGAGGAAACTGGAGCTGTTGCATTTTTTTTTGTCTTGATAAATTTCTCTGTAGCAAGCAGAAATATTAGAGATTATTAATAATAGAACTGCCTTCAAGTTCTGTAATCTCTTTCCCTGATGTAACTGGTGGAAAAACCTTAGAAACAAGCAGTAGGTCATTAGCACAGATTTTAAAAGCAACTTCAAAACATCTTTCATAAAATTGCTGAGATAAGCATGAGGCATATTCTGATTGAGAATCTCCTGGCCTATTCATAAGCCTGGTGAAAAAAATTTTCCAACGAGCCAGAATTGAAATATGAACACCAATTTAGGCAGCATGGGATGAATAGTATAGATATGTGGGCCCATTGTATAATGAGTAAATTGGGGACTGTGTTAAAGTTTATTTAATAGAGTTAGAAATTAAAACTAAGGTATATTTTTCTAGCCATATTCTGCTTGAATTTTTGGTTTTATTCGTTCCCAGACCATTGGTCTCCTGGAAGATATATAAATTGTATAATTAATATTTGTATAGTTTCACCTGTCTGACTTAGAACTAGCTAAGGCTGTAGAGTCCTAAATAAAGCTTGCTCTACTCTAGTCTGACATTATACTTTTTGCTCACCCAACAACCATACCCTTTCCCAATTTAGTGTTTTGGCTTATATTATTTTCTTTGCTCAAGATGCCCATTCCTCTCCATTCTACTTGCTAATGCTATCTAAATTCTCTCTTACCCTTTAAGACCCAGACGGAATACTACTTTTTTCCCAGAAATCCTTCCCTAACTCCCTAGTTCTTGTTTTCAGTTTACCATATCTTTCTATTTGTTAATTACTCTCTGTTTTTGATAATTTCTTTTATTTTGGCCTTGAATTTGTTTTTTTTTAACTTATTTTTATTGCAGTATAGTTGATTTACAATGTTGTGTTAGTTTCTGCTATACAGCAAAGTGAATCAGTTACACATACATGTATATCCACTCCTTTTTAGATTCTTTTCCCATATAGGTTATTGTAGAGTATTGAGTAGAGTTCCCTGTGCTATACGGTAGGTTCTTATTATCTATTTTATGTATAGTAGTGTGTGTTTGTCAATCCCAATCTCTCAATTTATCCCTCCCCCCCTCCCCGGTAATCATAAGTTTGTTTCCTACATCTGTGACTCTATTTCTGTTTTGTAAATAAGTTCATTTGTACCATTTCTTTTAGATTCCACATGTAAGTGATATCATGTGATATCCATCTGACTTCACTCAGTATGACAATCTCTAGGTCCATCCATGTCACTGCAAATGGCATGATTTCGTTCTTTTTTTATGGCTGATATTCTATTGTATATATGTACCACATCTTCTTTACCATTCTTCCTTTGATGGACATTTAGGTTGCTTCCATGTCCTGGCTATTGTAAATAGTGCTATAGTGAACATTGGGGTATATGTATCTTTTCGAATTATGGTTTTCTCTGGATATATACCCAGGAGTAGGAATGAATTTGTTTTCCACCTAGTTTTTTCTCCCTCTAAGGCACAGGCCAAATATTCGATATATATTTTCTTGAATCATGTATAGCACCTATAACTCTGGATACTAGCTGGACATATTCAACTTGTAAGGTTAGATCTACAAAAGATGTATTACTTAAGAGAGTAGGGTAGAATATCTTCATGCTTCATAATTGTGTCAGTGTTCTGGTAGAAAATACATAGCAGGCTCAAAATGGAGTAGTTCAGAAGATTAATATTAAAAGTGTTCCTGGGTTAAAATAAACCAACAGTGGATGGTGAAGCATCTCAGGACTAACAATAGTGGGAACCATTATCATCCCTAGACCTGAAGGGGTGAGAGAATTGGATCATGACTGAAACCCAGAGAAGGTAGCTATGTGGGGAATGCTGCCTGACTAGACCTCCGGCCTTTCTGTGACTGGGAAGGATGGGGAAATAAACACCCCAGCTTCACTCTCTTCCAGCCCTCTGATTTCCTGGTGGTGCTTCCCACTGGCAAATCCAACTGGAAGGCAGAAGATTAGGGGGCCCTATTTTTGCAGGTCAAAAGTCAGCCTCCTGGGAAATAGAGCAAGGTAGGGTGGAAAGTACCTCTGGAGTGGGGGGCGAGGGAGGCAAAGAATATCCAGTGCTATAATCATATCATCTAGAGAGTGTTTTGATTACAGTTACGTAAGCCTGTTTGTGCTGTCGTTATTTCATAAAAGGCATACCTGTTTCTTTCTAGTCTAATTCAGTTACTAACATCCAAGAACACCTTATTTTATGATTGATGCATTTCATAAGAACCACTGTCCCTCTTTTGTGATGTTAGCTGGGGTGGTATCGTTACGCATGTCTTCTCAGTGATTTCATTTTTTCATATTTTGTGTTTTGCTTGTACAGTGCCCAGATGGGAGACACAGAACTTCTGCATAGTCATTGGGAAAACTGCCCCATCACCATTCTAACCCCATGATTTGTCTGAATTAGTCAGGATTGCTCATTTTTCTTTTTGTGCCATTTTCATAGATCAGTGGTTTTCAGTCTTGTTGTATGTGGTTCTCATTGCAGATACTCTGTTTCAAGCAGGTTTAAGATAAATCTTGAACATCTGTTCTTTTAAAAAGCTTTCAGATATTTCAGATGCACAAATGTGAGAAGCACTAGCACAGGTAATCATTTTGGTCATCGTTTCCCCCTCCGCCTTTAATGTACATGTAGCACTCCTCAGTAATTAAGGCTCAAATGGAAAGCTAATGCTGCTTTATGGACTCTTCAAAGCAAAAAAGATGTTTTAGATTTTTCACATTGAGAGGTGCTCATGATATAGGATGCAAAATATGTGGTTTCCATATTATTAAGGCAAATGAATTTAAATTTTTAAATATAGATATAAAACCTTTTAAATATACAGTATAGAGAGTAATGTAATGAACATTCATGTTTCCACCATGTAACCTTATATTAACATTTTATTTTTTTCTGACTTTTTTAAGAAAAAATACATTACACATAAAATTTAAGCCCCCCTTAGATCCCTTTGAAGAGGTTACCATTATCCAAACTTGGTATTTATCATTTCCATTCATGTTTTTATACTTTTGCTATATATACATGTATCAGTAAACAAACTAAAACATTGTTGCGCATGCTTTAATTTTTTGTAGCTATTACTATGCTGTGTGTTTTATTCTTTACCATGTATATTTCTGCAGCCTTTTTTTTCCTTGTTTAACATACCTTGGAATTTTTTCTACATACATGTAGCTTTAGTTTATCGACTTTCATTGCTATATAATATTCCATTGTATCAATGAGCACAAATTAATTTGTCAAATCTCCTATTGATGAAACGTTGGTTGTTTCTAATTTTTTGCTACCAAAAAATGTTGCAAAAGTGAACATTCTTTTATGATATAATATTTCCTTAAGTACATAAAAACCTAGAAGTAGAACTGCAGACCCACATATACACGTTCTGTCTTAGCAGATCTTGCCAAAATGCTTTCTGAAATGGTTGTGTCTAGTTCTACTTCCCCATAGTGGTTTATGAGATTTTTGTTGTTGCTTTGTATTATGTTTACACTTGGTCTTGTCAGACTTGTGATGGGCATGAAATGGTATCTTGTTTTAATTTTAATTTTCCTAATTTCTGGTGAAGTTGAGCACTTTTCATATGATTGTTGGCCATTTGGGTTTCCTCTTCTGGCAATAGTGATTTTATATTCTGTGTTAATTTTTCTGTTGGAGACTTATCTTTTTAAAAATTTGTATTGTAGAATCCATTGTAGATATTAATCATTTGCTTATATTTATAAGTTTCTTCTTCCTGTCTGTGGGTTGTCTCTTAATTTTGTTTGTATTTTCTTATACTGAAGTTTTAAAAGATACCAGTATTTAAAAATTTTCAGTATTTTGCTCTGTGTTTTGAAACAATTTTATGACTCAACATGTCATAACCTTGGTCTTTCTAAGGTTTGCAGCTCTCTTCCTTAACGTTCATAAATTCCTTCTAGATAGAGTATAAATAAATAAATGAAGAAATAAACATGCCACACAGTTTATCACTGGAATATACATAAAATTATTAATCCTTAACAATTTGTGTAAAAAAGTTTCCCAGTTCAAAAACAGCATCTAAATAGCAGCTTCCAATGTAGCTTTTTCTCATTTTTCTTAAAGCTCCTATGAAAATGTAGAATAAAATGGAAACTCACCGCAAAACTAAAAAGCAAAAAAACTCCTAAAACACTAAAGCTGGGGGGAAGTAACCTTAATTAAGAAGCAGATTGTCCTCGATTGAAGGGAATTTCTCTACATCAGCACCTGCAAATCCGTATCCCACCCTCACCTCTTGATATAGACTGCCTGATAAATTCAGGCAATTCACTTTCTGGGTTCCCAGCAAATTCCAAGAAGCCACTAGGCAGAATGTAAGGCATTTGTGGTGGGTGCTGCAGAGCATCTGGAGACCTGAGACACACAGAACCCTGGTAATAATACATAGCAGCATCATGGGTCACGCCAGTTCCTCTCCCAGAGAAACAGGCAATAAAAGATAGTG